>NC_092675.1:10149279-10452873 GCF_964355755.1 Antedon mediterranea
TCAGAATATAATTATTTTTATTTCGTATAATGGTCTAATCTACCCATGGAATTAAGAGCTTTCCTGGAAATCAAGTAACTGTAATATTTTACATTTATTATATTATATTTAGAATATGAGTTCAAGTTCAAATTGTTCAGAACATACTGTATACATTCTTAATAATAATAGTGAATAAAAAACCCGAAAAGTAAACAAAAACGAATATAATAATAATTTTAAATTTCTAATTACGGTATAGCAGCAGTTGATTGGATATTGTGCATGTATTTAGTACGGCATCTTAAACAACTGTTCCAACTTCGTCTTCATCATCGTCATCAATCTTTCTATCTACGTTGTCCCATTCTTCTAGTTGACACACTCCACAAACTGAAGCACATGCCAATCCATAGCGTCTACAACTGCAACATAAATCCAGTAGTACAGTTACAAAGGATGATTTTCAAAGTTCTTCTGGAGCAGCAGTTTCCATCGTCATTATTGGCACAAATGTTTTATTACAAACTTTCCATCCCCACTTGGTAGCATCCATGGTATTATCTTTCTATAGCCATTGCATGATTTGACTGACATTCTGTAGCAGATGAGGTTGGTGGTAGTAGTTGTTGAGGTTTGATAAATGATTTACCCTCAACAACTTTCTTATTAAACAGCTTGCATCTGTAGCTATTTAGGAAATCCAGTGACTTGGCTCCAAAAAGAATAGACATGGCCTTTAATCCAAACTCCTCGATAGTTTGAAGTTTCTGATGCGGTTGAGTGAAAATATCGGCACACATCATTGTCATATTCTAGGTTACTTTCTATCAATTTATTGGTTTATTTGCCTTCCTAAAGATGTCTTTGGCTTCGAAGAGTGAGGGTGGAAACGGACTTAGTTCATATTTCATTACATCGTCTAGAGAGATTTGTCCTAACTGAATTTGATGGAAAGAAAGAAGAATTCCTGTCAAGGCATGAGAACAAACACAAATTTATCAACATGCTTTCATATGAGCTACAGAAAAAAGAATGTCCTGTACGACATGCAGCCAACGAGTTATGGTTATGATGCTTGGCTACCACTCCAAGGGTCCTGAGTTCAAGTCCCGTCACATGTCAGGATTTTTTCTAAGGACCAAATTACTCCACTCCCAAAGACTTGTAATAAGACTTTGTTTTGTAGAGCATCTTGTGTATATGTTTGTCTTGTGAACCTCTGAGGGTCCCTAATGATCAGCAATAGCTGCGTGGATCACCCTCATTAAATATGGTTTAAAAAAAACAAAAAAAAAACAATGCCGATGTTGACATTGCTCTGGCAACAGTAACTTTGATTGGAGAAGACACAGACTTACTGGTACTTTTACTGTATCATGTAAATACAACAAACCGAGAAGTGTACTTCAGATTAGACAAAGGAAAAGATGGGCCTACTAGAGTGATTAATGTAACCAGATTGAAATCTGTTTTAGGATATAAAATGTGAAATGCATTACCCATAGTGCATGCATTCACTGGTTGTGATTCGACGTCTAGGATTTTCGGAATCGGCAAGAAAGCGGCATTTAATAAATTGATTGAAAGTAACCCAGAATATGACATGTGTGCCGATATTTTCACTCAACCGCATCAGAAACTTTAAACTATCGAGGAGTTTGGACTGAAGGACATGTCTATTCTTTTTGGAGCGAAGTCACTGGACTCCCTGAATAGCTACAGATGCAAGCTATTTAATAAAAAAGTTGTTGAGGGTAAATCATTTATCAAACCTCAACAACTACTACCACCAACCTCATCTGCTACAGAATGTCAGTCAAATCATGCAATGGCTATAGAAAGATAATACCATGGATGCTACCAAGTGGGGATGGAAAGTTTGTAATAAAACATTTGTGCCAATAATGACGATGGAAACTGCTGCTCCAGAAGAACTTTGAAAATCATCCTTTGTAACTGTACTACTGGATTTATGTTGCAGTTGTAGACGCTATGGATTGGCATGTGCTTCAGTTTGTGGAGTGTGTCAACTAGAAGAATGGGACAACGTAGATAGAAAGATTGATGACGATGATGAAGACGAAGTTGGAACAGTTGTTTAAGATGCCGTACTAAATACATGCACAATATCTAATCAATTGCTGCTATACCGTAATTAGAAATTTAAAAGTTATAATTATATTCTGAACAAATTGAGCCATAAATGGTGTATCTCAGTCAGTCATTATCGAAATATAGCATATCAAGGTCAATGGTCAAACATGTCGTTTCTGGTCATTTTCTGTCAAACTATTTCATTAGAGTAAATATAAATAAGTATATTCTCAGTATTTAGAGCCCAATTTTAAATCTCTACCACACATAGTTGCCGAGATATGGAAATTCTACATAGATAAAGGTTAAAGGTCAATAACCTTTACTTCTAACCATTTTTTGACAAAATGTCTCATTACAATAAATGTAAATATGTACATTCTGAACAATTTGAGCCATCATTTGTTTCCCTACGGTCAGTGGTTACCAAGATACAACATATCAAGGTCAAAGGTCAAATTGTCAGAAATGGTATTTCCGGTCAATTTTGGCCAAAATGTTCTATTATAGCGAATATAAATATGTATGTTCTGAGTATGTTGGTACCAAAATTATATCAATAGACCAAGTAGTTTAGGAGGTATGGCCATTTTCACTTTTTATCTATTTTGGCGGCCATCTTGAAAAAAAACACTTTCCGGGGGTCGAAATTCTTGAGACTTTTTTTCTGTTGTTTAGTACACCTAATACTACCAAAATCCGTTGAAATACCTTTTGTTGCAATTTTTTTGAGGTGAAACCTTATTTCTACTCTACTAAAAGGGTTCTTATGCGAGCACTGTGGTATTGTCTATGTTAGACAAAATTATACGACGAGGCATAATGCTAGTGTACACCTGCAAGTCCTGTGATACAAAGTTTGCAACAAAGCAGGAACTTGCACAGCATGAACAAATACACACTCCGAGAAAACCATCAAAACGATATTTTGAACCGTCGGTTATATGTGCAATAATATGTTTTTTAATTAAAAGTATTCCTTAATATATATATATATTTTTTTATAACAACAAACATGAAATGATTACATTATTATTAATTAATTATTGCAAGATGAAAAAATGTTTAAAAGTAAAATTGCTCATGTATATTAGCATAATTTATCTATGTATGATGTGTTTATACAACATTGACTATAATTTGATTACTAATATGGATAATGCAGACTTTTTTTTCTTTCATACTAACATGAAATGATCATATTTTGTAAGTATTACATGGTGGAAATCGTTTGTAATATTTATTTGTACAAATTTATCAGTGTGGTAGGTGTTATATTATACACATTGACGTTTTTAAAACTCAAAATATGATTTGCTTTTCATAGAAAAAAGTAATTGATGATTTTTTTTATTTCTTGTTAGAAATATTGACCACAACACAACATGTTTAGTATTTGAAATAAATGAAAGAAAATATAATGTTATCCAGTTCTACATTTAATTCCTGCTAAACTGTAATTAACAAGGCCAACAGCCATTAAGTCGCGTGCTACAATGCATAGTGATACCGGACCGACAGACAAACAGACCGACAGACAGACCGACAGACAGACGGACCGACCGACATAGTGAACTATACTGACCGAAATTACTGAACATGTTTAAAAATGTTGAAATGTTTAAAAACATTTATATTTGTTTAATTTACAAGTAAGTCAAGAAAACAGAAATCGGGCAAAAAGAGTGCGCAATAACATTTAACGCGCACTCATGGCAATTTTGTAAACGCTTAAAATTGCCTGAAACGTACTCTTATTTCATCGAAAATAAATTTTGAAAATTTTAAGCGCGCGTACGCATGCGTTACATGCGCTACGCACGTAATTGTATTGCCATATGATGATTTATGCCCTGAAATTTATGAGTACCAAATTTTATTTAATTGTGATTCATGGTTGTTAAGATATGATTACAAACGTGATTTCGTTAAATCGTGCGTAGACCGCGTAATTTTTTATTGCGCACCGTGAAAACATAACCACATCGATTCCTGGCCATAAGGAATATTCTGTGAAAAATTGACTTAGCTAGATTAAACTGATATCAAGATAAGGTCATAAAGTGATAAAACGCATAGTGATACCGGACCGACAGACAGACAGACAGACAGACCGACAGACCGACAGACAGACCGACCGACCGACCGACATAGTGAACTATAGAGTCGCTTCCACGCGACTAAAAATATATTGCCCCCCCCCCCTCGATCTAAAAAAAATATTTTATAATATACCCAATAAAACGTAATTTATAGGGAAAAAATCGAAATTAAAGGCTCTGATTAAATGTAACCGTTTATGAAATAAAAAACTGATCATTTCATTTAAAGGGGGATTCTGGGTTTAAAATTGCTTTTAAATATCGTTTATTTATTAAATAAAAAATATTATAACAATATAGACATTTCAGAACGAAGAAGTAATAACGAGAAATTAAAAAAATTAAATTTCACATACATTTTAGGGTAAATTCATGGAAAGTCTGTTTTTTAGCAGCTTAGGGAAGCTCATTAATATTCATGAGATATTCACAAAATCACGTCACCAGTGGATTCCAAACTCGCGACGTCATGTACGTTGTATTTGTCAACTAATTTACATCTCTCTCCCCTGTCAAACGACGACCACCATTGTGAAATACATTTTTTGTAGATTTTCTAAGCTTGGCCTAAAGTGTAATAATAACAGTAGTAGCATATATTTATTTGACATTTAATGAAATACAAAATTTAGTACAGATACGGAGTCATAAATTATACTATTTTTATACCTCTATAGTACAGATCGTATTATCGGCTTCACGTACAATACTACTCTAGGCCTAGCCTAATAATAATATGGGTGAGAGCCATTCTGACTAGGGATTCCATGCCACGATGGCTACCAGGGCCGTAGCCAGGATCTGTCAAGGGGGGGTTCGGACACTAAATATTTGGGTCAACCCCCCCCCCCCTCCCCCTGGGGGTGGGGCCTGATGCGAAGCGAATTTTGTTAAATGACACCCCTAGATGGCCGGAAAAGACACTCTCGTGCAGCATGCTATATAACCAATGAGCAAAAAGATCGTACTTTTTTCCTCCTCCTCAAACACGTCGATAATTTAAATGACGATAACTATTTGTTGCCGTATGTTAGATGCGCGTGCTCTGTGCGGAACCGCCGATTGTTTGATCATTTACTCCGTATTTTGTTTTGCGTTCAAGTTCAATGCGAACGTATATCTAGGAGCAGCCCCGAAAAAAGCACACTGGGTGAAGGCAAATGCTATTTGCTAGCTCTATCTATAATATTTATTTACAGTAATTTGTTGAGGAATATAAATATGTAAATAGGTGATATTGATACATTTTAGTACGTATCGGCTGGTGGTCTAGAAAAAAATAATCGGATGCCATAATGTGAACTACAGTACTTGATACCATAGATATTATAGTGTAAAATATTAATATTCACTATAATCCTCTATGATACAGTATACTTCATAGTCACACATAAATACTGATGTACGTCGGAAGGCTATATACTTTATGCATGCTGCCTGATTGCCAGTGATCTAAACAATTATAGGTACGCAGTTGTCTGGCGGTGTCCTTTGTACGAATCGTTCGTGGGCCAGCTCGTTTCATTCATTCATTCATTTGCAGCTTTTAGAAATTTACAGACACGTATCACTAGTTGACGCTCATACAGAGAAGAAGGTTCACAAACAAGTTTACGAATTTTTCAATTTACAAACAACTTTTTGTACTGTGGGGCACGTATTTGGAGGATTTTTGGAGATGAGGGTGAGGTATTGGGCATGTCGGGGATGGGGGTTCGCAGTTGGTTAAGGGGGGTTCGCTGTAAAGGGGGGGGGGGGGGGGTTCGCCCGAACCATAAAAACCCCCCTGGCTACGGGCCTGGCTACGTTAAAACAATGGGGCCCATGGGCCTAGCTAGCCTACTACTAGACGATTGGCCCATAAATAACAAAACCCATCCTATCAACCAAACTCCTAAACAATCTAAACCTAAAACATTCTACAAAATCGGCTGTAAATATTGAAGCAAAACAAGGTCCGATCGCCGTCCACACGTATGGTGTCCCGATCGTCTAAGTAGGCCTAAAATAAATAGGTTTAGTTTACTCTCCAAAAAAGCGCAGCGGATACTCATGCATCAAGCAAGTAGACCAGGTAGTAGGAAGGAGACCTAGCCGATCCGGCCCAGTTAAAATTGAGCTAGCTAGTGTAGTAGACCCTATGCGAATTGATACTACCAGGCCTTTTACTATAGGCTGCACTACACAAATATTCCAACTCTCTCATTCGAGCTATATTATCTATACCATTCCGGTAGGTCGAGTCGACCTTCAATCAAATACTGTACATCGTTCATGTTGTGATTATAGACGGGGTATACTCGACCCGACCAGTTTGGTATTGTTGTATCTGCTTATCACGTGACGATGCCAGGCATGGGCAGCAGAGAGAGCACGTGTATCGTCGTCTCGCTCGATCCTCAGCGGGAATGTACAGTATACGTTACGCTTCATTGATTTTGATTTTTCCCTAAGTCGGTGCGAAAATCGGCAAACGTAAAGTGCAAACATATCTAATTTTTCACTGTTTTGATGAATTTTCATAAAAAATTGACTTTATAAATGGGAAGACCGACTAAAATTACATCAGATAAGTATAATTTTACAAAAGTAATTGATATGGTTTATGATAACGAGTCGTCGGAAGATGGACCATTTCACGAATTTCCTATTTTGTAACCACAGTGTGATTTTGCCGTAGCTGCACTTGTAATCTGGCCTGATTTCACAGCCTTCGTTCTGCTTCACTGGGCGCTTATATAAATTGAAACTTTTACCATTCAAGAGACAAACAAATATATTTTACATTTTTTACTATTCATTTTAAACCCGGAACCCCCCTTTAAAGTGGGATATTCAATATTTTAGAAATTTAACGTACCTTAAATATAGAGGGCGGGCGAGTTTATAATTGTTTTTTTCGCGGAATTGGGATGGCGTAATAAATAGGCCTGGATAAGGTGGTTTAGATAAATGCTTCTTTCGAAGGTATTAATTGACTCTTATTTATACAAAATAATTGTTTAGTTATAACGTTAGTATGTGCTCTAAATAACTAATTAATATTTACTTAGAAGTTAGTGGGAATTTAGGCTAAGCCTAGCTTTCACGGTTTCTTCCGTCTCTTCCCTTCAGCAGGCTTCGGTAAAAACGGCATTTCACCTGTCTCAACTTAGGGCCTAGGCCTAGGTCTAGTTAGGCCTAATATAGTATATCATGATGGGTCATCCTAGACTAGGCCTACTGGAAAATCCCCAGATCATGGACTTTAGGACTGTTTTAAGGGCCAAGACTGAATGACTAGGCCTTGGCCAAGATCATGTTAATAATTAAGAACTGTTGGTTATTCTTTTTGGAAACTGTATTTCCTGAACACCCATTATTTATCTATCTAGGCAATACTACTACTACTAGGCCTAGCTATAGTCTATAGGGTAGCGGAACGATTCGGCCCTGAGACAATTCGGCCTGGGACGTTTCGGCCAAACTTTATTTTCACAGAGACTATGGGGTAGTACTACTACTAGGGATAAAGATGCAAAAAAGCAAACATTTTGAAAACATTGTCGAAAATGATCATTTTTTAGTCACGCGGACGATGTAAACAAGTTACGCCATCTGTTGGCCACTTGGCGAATGCATGAAATAAACAAGGTTTTCGAAGTAATAAATTGAATATAAAATTATGTTTTTCCAGTAAATATCAACATTGTTAATATCAATAAAATACGGATTGTTAAACACCTTTAAAAACTTGATAATACCAAAAAAAAATGAATATAAATTTGGTCTAAAGTGAGACGTTTCGGCCAACAAAGTGGGATGTTTAGGCCGAATCGTCCCACCAAAAGTGGGCTGAATAGTCCCGGACCGAATCGTCTCATGGACGAATCGTCCTGGAACCGTCTATAGAGGCTTGACCGACCAGGCCTATTTATTATCCGCAATATGCGGATAACTTCTTGTATTGTATTGGATAATTTTTTTTTTCTGTATTATTCTTCTTTTTTTGTGCGTCCCGTTTCTCTAAACAGAACACATCAATACTTTTTGTGCACCTCCTATTTTTTAAAAACGTCATTGCATGTGATTTTATGAATTTTAATGATTGATCATAGATTAAAAACCAAATGTCATTTTGTATGACACTTGGTGAAAATTTTATTCACATCAAATGTCAACTTTCTTTCAATTGTAAACATTTTTCAAAATCATGCCTATTATACTCCTCAGGATCACCACCGTCGTGACCCCAAATTTGTTTAAACTTATAATGCAAGTAAAGTTGTAGATATGAGTTAATGCAACATTGTTACCTCTCGGGTATTGTGACGTCATCGTATGGCCACCCGAATATAAATTAATTGTCTCTTTTGTCATAGCACATCACATTTAATAGAGCACAACTCACTTATTTATACCTCAAATTCTCCTAGATTTTGCTATTTGTTTGCTCAATTAATTATCTTTCGTAAGGTTTACGAACATTTTAATTTTGGTGACGTCATCATAACAAACAATTTAAATAACGTATTTTCATCCTTAACATTAAATTTCAATGTGTTATATTTTCTCAGAATGAAAAGAGACCCTTTAAACGGTTTAAACGGTTTCTGGAAGCTGTTAAATTCTAGATACGAATTCGTGTAAAAATGTTGCGTATGATGTTGGCACATCATCATATGGCCAGTTAAATTATAAAAGTCGTATTTTCATCTTTTGCGTCATAGTTCACTTATCCAAATTTCTTTAACACTTTAATATGTTGTTGCTCAGATAATTTCCTTCCAAAATTGCTATCTTCGTTTTTCATTTTGATGACATCATCATGATAAAAATTGAAATAAAAGTTGGGCCCCGGATATGGCTAGGGATAGAATAGAAGGCTGGGCTAGGGTCTAATTGAATGAAATAACATACAACATGAAATGCAAAACACTTTTATACTTTGATTGGCTTTTCACTTACATTCAACAACTTTGCTCTTTCTATGTTTTTGCTCTAGCATACTATAAGTCTATGCATTACAAATAAGCAAATTTGTTCATCATTGATTTGTATTTTTAAAATTTTCTTTTAAGTTAATTTCATCACAAATTTAGAGGTTTATTAGGATGGCAGAGCAGAAAATGCAGACTACTACAAAGCTCTGGGAATGCCAGAAAAAGCTGGGATCAGGTGGATTTGGCGATGTGTTTCTTTACAAAAATAAGGTATTTAAAGAATGTTCCACTGAAAAAATAATTCTTAACATTTTAATGTCACCTAATAGTTCCACTTTGACTAAAAATGTTATCGAAAAAAAAATGTACTTAAAAAACTGTAATTTAAATCATAAAATAACCAATGGGTTTTAGACATTAAACTAACCTTAAAGATGTATTGTCTTCTAAAACACGAAAAATAAAGATTAATCAGACTTTTAATAGGTTTTTTAAAGCTAATCACTTCTGTAGGGAAAAATAAAATGACAAAATAAATGGTTAATTCAAGCAAAAACCCATTGGCCGGCACGCAGTCAATGTGACAGTTTTTTGCTGTACATTTGTTTCAATCCAACTATTACAGTATGTGACAACATAATGGCAAAATAGAAAAATATATATTTCTTCATGGGGACAATACATCTTTAAATCAGTTAGTTGAACAAGAATGTTGCTTCTCCCAATGTGAATGCACTTCATTGTGCCTGTGTGAGCCCACAGGCTCATTTACACTAGGACGATAACGATTGATGATAAATATATAAGCATGCATTTATTTTACATTAAACAAAAGAAATTAGAAAGGTTTTTGTTCTAGAACTATAGGATAATCATTTATGCTGTCTTTGATAAAAATAATAATTTTAAAATTCCAATAAAATGACGTCATAATAAATAAAAGCAATAAAGACTAATTATGACGTCATTTGATTGGACGTGTGAAAATATCATTATAGATGGTTTTTCTATTTTCTAGAATGAACAGTTTTTTATATTTCTTTTGTTTTATGTATGAAAAATGCATATTTGTCTATTTATCGTCGATCTTTATCGTTCTAGTGTAAATGGGCCATTACTGTATGTTTACTACTATACTGTTGTCAGTGACCAATAAATGGGTCATTACTGTATGTTTACTATACTGTTGTCAGTGACCATTAAATGCAATTATATGTTTATACTGTAGTTAACATTTAATCTACACAATTTATTTTAGGAAAATGGCGAGCAGATTGCGATCAAAAGGTGCAAGCTTGATCTAGATGGTCAGATCCTCCACCGATGGCAGCAGGAGATCAATATTATGCACAAATTAAACCATGATAATGTGGTGAGGGCATGTCAAATTCCAGAGGAACTTATAGAACCAGAAGCCATACCATTACTGGGAATGGAGTTTTGTCAAAACGGTGATCTTAGGAAGGTAATGAAGTGACTATAAATAGGAGTAATTGGTTTAAAGATGTATTGTCCCCCAAAAACTGAAGAATGAAGATTAATATTAAATCATACTTTGAATAGGTTATTTTGTAGTTTTACAGTAGGTAAAGTTATGTGACATTAAAATGGCATTTTCAACAAAAGCGGGGCAATACATCTTTAATTGGGTATGAATTTTTAAAGTGCAAAAAAAGTATTTTGACACGATGTGTAAACAAAATAAGGAAGGGAGAAAGTGCAAGCTCATGCCTGCAACCAAACCGATAAATTATAAAATACTTTATCCATTCTGTAATTGGCGAGTTGCATGCATATGAAATAAAACATTAAAAAAGTATGGAGATAAAAACTAATGAAATGCAGTTACTGTAGCATAGCACCTATGATTTTTGGCCATTCTTTGGATTAAGATGCCTGCTTTCCTAGTGAAGCTATACAAACTGATTGACAGGCATAAAAACCAATGGAGTATATTATAATATTAGTGATTCACTAGGTATAAAGAATAAATGGGGTCATTTTAAATTACTGGCAGAAGGTATTAAAATGTTTAAAATCATTTTACAAATTTCTTTGGAAGATAATGGAAAGTATTTAAAATTATGATTCCCTTTTTTTTTCAAGATAATGTATTATTTCAATGCTTTTTTCTTCATTAGGTTTTGAACTCACCTGAAAATGTGTGTGGATTGGATCAAAGTACAGTGCTTACATTAGCCAAACATATTGCTTCAGCTGTTGAATACCTGCACTCCATGCGGGTAATTCATCGAGATCTAAAACCTGAAAATGTTATTATGCAGAAGAATGAAGACGGAACGGTGGGTAGTTTTTATTAAAATAAAAAAAGAAAGAATATTAAATGAAACACTACAACCAACCCTGTTCAGTTTTTTACGTCCCGAAAGTGTCTGCTACTGTAGGTCAAATCATAATTAATAAATACAATAGGTACAAGAAACTTTATTTATCTTCGTAAAAAACAAAGAAATGTTGGTTGTCAGCAAATCTGATTAAAAAGATACACATACATAAACAGACTATAAAATGACAAAAAGTGTAAAAGTGTAAAGGTATAAACAGTAACATTAAAAATCCTTAAAAAGTTAAAATCGTATTGTTACAAATTACATTCTAGAGACACCAAATATGATTAGAGTTTGGCACAAAGGAATTTCTAAAAAGACATCGCACATTACATATATATTATTATTGTTGTTTATTTATTGTATGTTAAATTTACAGATTACATATAAATTAATTGATCTTGGATATGCCAAAGACATGGACCAAAGTAGCATTGCTAGGACATTTGTGGGAACTCTTCAGTACCTGGTAAATATGTTATTCCTATTCACCACTGCTAGTAGGATTGAAAGTCATGCCCTTTCAAAGTAATCCCCTTAAATGACCCTTTGCCAGCACTTCCCAATTCTCCTGATAATGGCCGGAGTCTCCAGATATTTGTAGTCATCTCCCGATAAAATGCAATTTCCTTCCGAAATTTTGGATAAACAAAACATTATAAGGATATTTCTATTCTGCTTGATAAAGAAAAAGAGAAAATAAGCTTAATATAGGTCTGCAAGATGTAATATTAAATTAATAATAAATTATGTATTGTTTGATATTAGTGAATAATGATCAGGCATCATATTTTCTGACATACCCATGTTTACTATATTATAAATACCAATACCTTTAAATTGTCAATACCCACCACCCCTCCCTTTTCTCAAAATATTATAGCACCTCCTATAGTTTGGATATGATTGCGTAAAACCTTCCAATATTTTCTAAGGGGAACTTGACTGAATACATTTTTTTCTAGGCACCAGAGTTATTCACTGCTAAGCCATATACTAACACTGCTGATTACTGGAGTCTAGGAGTTTTACTTTTTGAGAGTATTTGTGGAGTGCGACCTTTTCTACCTAACATTCCGCTTGTTCAATGGTTAGTTATTGTTTTGTGTATATAATAAGATCATAATATTTATTGTGAAAATGCTGTCTGTGATGACACCATTGTACAGTGTTCAAGGATAATACTAAATTAAATAACACTAGCAAATATACCCACCCCAGAGTAGGTTTCAAATGTAGTTTGAAACGTCACATTCATACTCGAACTATATCCACAGGATTACGTACAATTTGAAAGTGTTGTGATTTGACCTTGATAACTTAACAAATTTTAATTTGACCTTTGACATCAGATGACCTTGGGTGGCGCCGTTCTTGATATCGGATTCATACTCACCCTTTCCCCAGGATTGTTTTCCCCAATTTCCCGCTCAATCAAACAATTTGAAAATGTTGAGATTTGATCTTGACCTTCGGCCTTAAGATACCAAATGCAAACTCGTTCTTGAAGACCGTGTTACCCCTAGTCTCTGAGTAAAACCAGACAGACACACAGAGATTTTGTCAATTATAGATACAAATAGATAAAAAGGACTATGTTTATAATAGATGAATTATTTAATATTAAAACCATAATTACTTTACAACAAGATATTTCTTTGATATGATATGTTTTGTTCAGGCATGATACTGTTCGTCAGAAGAAAGAAGCCGATATTTGTGTTTATCTTGATTTAGATGGTAAGCATGTTTAAATAATAAAAACTGAGCTGACAATGATTTATAAACAACTTATTTTGGTTTAAAAACAATTCATTAGCAGTACTGTAGCTAGGTATGTTGACTTGACAGTGTGCATATATTATAGGCTTTAACTGTTTAATGACTTGTCCACAGTTTGTTATATACATCCATATAATATTCTGATTTTTTTTAATAATCTAGGGAGTCCAGTTTACTCGAAGCATCTGCATGAACCTTTTCATCTGGGCAAGTAAGTTATTTTTTTTTTTTAAGCTCAGGTACAGGCATGAATTTTAAATATAATATCTGGTTAATTGTACATAAATCAAATGGTTGTTATAATCAAGAAGAAAAATACAAAGTTTTTGCAAAATTCGGTTATAAAAACCAGGAAGATTTTTTTTCAGTAGTTGGGTAGTTTAACCTAACTTGTCTGGTGACTCCCTAGAAAGTGAAAAAAGATGGTGGATATACGGTGGATAATTTTTGCTATAGTACAAAAATAAAACTAAAAAAACTAATAAAAGTGAAATAAAAATACTAGAAACATAAAATCCAAGTTATAGTACCCACATTTGTTACCACTCTGTTTATTTTTCATATTTTTTTTTTTAAATGCAACATTTGTGTACAAAAGAGTAGAGATTTTACTGTGTAATTTGAACTATTCCCACTGATAAGAAAGTGCTTATTTTCAACAAGCTTGTGTAACACAAATAAAATCCCTAAAATTATGAAACATAGGAAAAACTATAGGTTAATAATTATTGGAATGTATGATATGATCAATAGAAATGTTTTGCCCGCACCTGGCCTTTAAGGTCAACAATTATACTGTATGTTGACCATTATCAGAATATTATTGTTAGCTTGAAAATATGCAGTACTAAATTAATCTACTTTCTTCAGTGTGAGGAATTTGATTCTTGATTTCTTTAGCTTTCATATGTTAATCATTTTATAGGAATGCTACAGTATATGTGTCCAGAAATGTATCATTCATTTTAACATTCAATATTCCAACATCATCTTCTATTCGAATAATTAATTTTACATAGTTAATGGAAACTCTAATAATAATAATATATGTTATATCTTTATTTTGTTGTTTCAGAAAATATCAAGAGATGTTTGAAACGTTCTTTAGATTTCTTTTTCATTGGGATCCCAAAATTAGAGGTGGCCCACCTGATGCAGTTAGCAAAAGAGTTCAATGTTTTGCTTTTCTAGACTCCATTTTGACTTCTAAGGTAATCAATAATATTCTTTTAATTATAATTTTAATTGTAAGAATGGGAATGTAATTAGTTTCTATTACAAAATGATGTATATTGATGGGTATAGGAACTATAAATAAGCTAGACAAGTCTAGTCTCAAAACATAAAATATATATATACTGTATATAAAAAATAACTTATAATTATGTTCTACATAGTTCAGTACTATAATAATAAATAAGTAATTAAGGCAGTTGTGATCTGATTGACATATTGTTTATTCATGAAATTTGCTCTGATGTTCAATAGCAATACTGATATACTGCAACAACACATCATGTGAATAGTATATAAAAACAATATATAAACATCACAGGCACAGAATACATTCTAAACCACCCGGTGATATACTGAAATTTAATTGATTAATTTGAAACGATAAAGATGAGGAAATCTTTGGAAATGAGAAACATTATTATATTAGAATGTATTTTCTTTTTATTTTAGCTGATAAATGTGTTCTGTGTCAACAGTCAAACCACCCACTCCTATAAAATAAATGAAGCCACTACTTGTGATATCTTGAAAAATGCATTACATGCTGAGACAGGCATCCCTGTTGAAAATCAAGAGATACTATTTTCTACAGGAAACCCAGTAGATGTGAATGCAACTGCCCTCCAGTGTTGGGGTGGTTGTGTGAGTATTCCTAAATGTTTGTTTATAAAACAATATGTCTATCATAATCTACAAGTATTGCAATGTTTTTATGGGAATTTAAGCACAGATTTTGTCATTTTTTCTATTTCTTTTTGTTCAATACTTACAAAGCCCACAATTTAAGACTATATTTCTGGTACATCTGTAGATTTGTAGACGTAAATAGATGTAAAAGATTTGGTATTGAGAAGGCATGAGTTAGGGACCTGTCTTTATAAGTTTGTTTTATGCTTGCACTCAATGCTTCACTTTTCTCATAGGACATTGTAGGTAGTCATTAGTACATAATATACTGCATGTACTGAGGTGCGGTGGGATAGCTGTCTCCTGATTTGGTGAACACTACTATGTCCTTACGGGGGTCTAGTCTGAATGTTATCAGATGCAAAACATTTTTATAAAATTTACATTTCGTATATGAATATTTGTTTACTTTGATATCCTAGGACAATACTGACATGGTAGTGTATTTGTTTCACAAATCATACTTAAACACAGAACCTCAACCACTTCACATTCCTGAAAGAGTTCAAGAAATCTGTGAGTCATTTATTTACTGTATATTAATTATTATTTTAACCATTTGTTTTTTCTTTTTGTAAGTGAAAACATTTTTTTTTCTACGGAAGTGATTAATTTTTATTAAAACTACAAATGGCCTTTTCAATCTTGGTTTTATTAATCTTCATTTTTTTTTCGGGGACAATACATTTTTGATATTTTATTAATTTCAGTGGAAAAACCAAACATGTTACAACCTTATGCAGAACGCAAGAAAGCTGGGGGTCAGGCACTGTTTCTCTGTGCAGACACTGAAAGGTCTTTCAATAAACTTCTGGATGGTGCAAAGGCAGCTGAGTGAGTATTGTTTTATTCAAAGTGTAGTAACATCTCTGATATGCAGATTCCAATTACTAACCATATGTTGTGAGAATGCTTTGCAAACCTTACCTCATCTTTTTTGTCTGAACCCAGTATTATCAATGCAATTTTCACTTTGTTGCATCCTAGTGGAAACCAAGCTTTATGTCTTTTATTTCATGCTTGGAAGCTAACTGTTTATTGTTTGATCTTACTATTGAGCAGTTTGCCAAATTTATTGTAAATAATTAAATTTATAACTATAGTAATTTAAATTTTTATTTTCAGAATATCTATGTTAAGCAAATTAAATGAGCTTTCCAGATTGACTGATTATATGAAAAAGATGCAAGGTAACCTTGAAGGAGCTCTCGACTTTTTTAAGACAAGGTACTCCAAATCTCGGAATTTAATAAGCTATACACATTTTATTCTGCCCATACTAAAAACAAGCCTTGCTGATGCTGACAAATAGTTAAAAAAAATCAGCCTCTTGCAACCACCATTTAGATCATATCTTAAATTGAATGTTCATATTCTTTATACTATAGTGCTAAATTTGACGTTGAACAGTACAAGCTGCAAGAAGCTAGAGGACTAAGTAAGCGTACTCATTGTTTTAAAAAATATTATATATTTTCATTATAAATAAGGAAAGACAAAGATGAGGAAATCTGTGAGAATGAGAAAAATATATATATAACACAACACAAAATACTATTTTGTTGACATAAATGTATTTTTTTAAATCTTAATTTCATATATTTTGCCCTATTGTGTTCAGGTCGACAACATTAATTTAAAAAGGCAAAATTAATTTTCAAAAATAATGTTGCAAACATTACAATGACAAAATAATGTTTTATTCCAACCAAATTTGTCTTCAACAAAACCTATTTGGCAACAAAATGCTCTACAATAGAACTCTTTTGTCAAAATTAGTTCCAGTTTCTTTTTATACATTTTCTCAAGGCCAATTCCAGAAATATAATATAAGAGCATTTTTAATAAATCTTCTTAAAATATATTTTGTTCATGTAGCTTCCGACAAAATATATCAAATGTGGCAAGAATCTTTAGCAGATGTGGACATGTTACAATGTGTAAGTAGGCCTACTTTGTGTGGGTTTGTAGCACCAGACAGTGGGGGTGGGGGGGATGCTGGCCTCTGTCAGGGATCATTGACCAAGTTTATCAGGGAGAAAAATAATACCTACTACTACCCTACTGAGTGTGCCCAATCTTTAAAATTGACTAAAACTACAGTCTATAGCAAGTGGATGCATACTTGCATGTAAAATTTGCTCAAAAATTTGAAGTTTGGTTACAATTGAATTATTGGCGAACATTGAGATAAGCATAAATTATAGAAATATAAGATAAGATAAGACAATTTTATTTCGTCCACAAAACAAGTTGAAATAATGGTACCATAGTTAACGGAAACATAAATATCTATCTTAAAGTTACCAACATCAAATCAAAAGTCAAATATCCAATCATTTTTCTCTTATGTGCTGATATACATGAACACCTACTGTATGGTAAGTACTATGTATAGTCATCTGTATGAAATCTTGTTAACCCAACAGCATTGTTTATCTACAGAACCTATCATCTTTTCAGAAATCTCAGACGGAAGAAATAGAGAAGAAAGTACGTCTATTGAACACTCGAATTGGTGAAATTAAGCGGAGCCCTGTTATACGACAGCATTCCAGCTTTAATGCATTGTGAGCATTTTCTAAAATATTATTTTGATTTAGTCTATTAACCTCAACAGGGTCTTCACAAACTAAAAAATCATTTCGTTTATTTATGATGTTTAACACAATGAAAATAATAATAAATGTATAAAAGATTCAATATTCCCTTGTTGCCATACTGTAAATCAATGTGTTAATTTATTTACAGTGTTAGTCAAGTGACAAAGTTTTATAAGGATCTGAAGAAAACAAAAGGTATGTGATTCTATTTTTAACATTTTCATTTTTTAAATTACTCTGGTGAAATATACCTTGTTAAAATTTATTTAATAGTTATTTTTCTCGTCAGTGCAGCTCAGGTTTCAAAATGATACGTACCGCAGAACTGGCACAATATATAGGCTAAGCCAGGTATGCGGGACATGGTACACTGATTATGAACACAAAGAATGCAGAAAGGCAATGAGTGTGCTATGCAAAATGTTAAGAATTCACAAAATAAATTATTTTTAAATATAAGTGGAAGGTTTCTTTAGAATAACAATAAAAGGGAGATATAAAGTTGAATTTTAATGGGTTTAATTGAATGACCCAACATTTTCACAAAAAATGAGGTGCTGAAAGGATAGTTATGAGGCAATGGAAAATACTAAGGAACAATGAAGTCGTAGTAAAACTGTTATGTCATGTTTTTAAAATTGTTCATAACCGACACGCCTCTTACATGTATTCACAATTTTCTAGAGTCTGTCATTTTCATGGTCACCTCACCCGAAACAGTATATACAACTTTATTGTGCACAAAGCTAGGGGTATCGAACCTTAAGCTTTCTACAATATAGGAATCAAGGACTGGAATGCTCTTCCCAATGATCTAAAATTCATCAATAATCAATCTATTTTTAAAATTAGATTAAGAAAGTATCTCATCGCTGATATTCCTATCTGATTTTATATATTGCGGTTTTATTATATTGTTGCTCTTCACTTTATATATATATTTTTTTTATTGTACTTTTTTTATATTATCTTTTTAACATTTTATATGTGATTTTTTATTATGTCTTTCACATTTCCATATGCTTTTCTTCTATGATGATCTTTGTTCACTTTCACATCTCTGATTTCTCTTGCAATGGACCCCATTGGAAATAAATTGACATGTCGATTTTATGGGTCGTTCTTACAGCTATTCACTTTGGTTTTATTAAATTTTAATATTCCAATTATTTGTATTTTTTCTTTGTTATGTATTTTAAATGTATTGTTGAATGGGTGCTAAATGAATAAATGAAAAAAAAAAATGAAAATGAAAAATATGTTTTTTTATTCATTATACCATGATGTTGAACACTGAACAAATATTTGATTTTCTAATTTATTGTATTTTATATAGATGATGGGACTAATTTTTTTGATAATGCTAGGTTAGTTTCTATTGTGAAGGGCTGTATAGAAAAGAGAAAGCAACTTACAAAAGATGTTTTATCACATATTCTGTAAGTAATCTACACACATCTAAAGCTATGTCTACACTACCAAACTAGTTTGACGAAAAAAGTGTGATGTGCCCAAATATGGTAGTATGTCTATATAATATGGGCACATCAAGTTTGGTAGTGTAGACAGAGCTTAAGAATATAAAAATATTGACAAAAACCTTTTTTACCAAAGTCTTATTTCCATAATATGAGGAATAATTTCCAGAAATATAATGTATATTTATCAATATCTTTCCAGCAAAATTTTACAATTTAAGCAAGAAATTATTGAGGTTTACCAGCAAATGAAAGTTCTTGTTCACTATATGTATGATAATACGGTTAAGATTAAAAAGGTGCAGCAACAGAGACAGGCAGATATGTGGAATTTGTTGAAAATTGTGGTGAGTAACTTTACATTTCCATTGGCTTATTTAGGTTAGGTTTAATCCATTGTGATTATTAGTAGTTTAAAGGCCAGTTTACACAGACAAGCGGTAACGGTAAGCTAAAAATCATTTGAAAGTCTAAACCTATCCTTATCAGGTCTCCCCTCAACCGCACGTCCGCTGCGGGTTTGTGTAATTGGTCATAAGTCATAGATTCTTTATTTTTGTTTACCACTCACCGTTAGTGCTCGTCTGTGTAAATTGGCCTTTAGTGTATGAAATGCTACTCCCACTGGTACTGTATAAATATTTGTGCATTATTGAGCTTGGTTCCCACAAGATGCAATAGAAGGAGGCAAGTGCAGTTGACCAATGACAAGCTCAGATACGACAGTTCAAATAATCAATCGCTTGTGATTGGTCAAATTACTTGCATTGTACTTAACGTTCTTGTACTATATCCTAGTGGGAAAGGGACCAAGCTTTATAGGCAATGCGATAGAGCATCACTACGCTTCGGATGTGAATTCTGTATGCAGGTGATACAGCATCACATGTGATATGATATGGCACTGTTTCACAAAAAAACTGATACAGCACTGAGTACAGTTTATACAACTGTGTAGAAGCCAAAACCCATGGAGTACTTTTCTCTATGCAACACCATAAAAGTTAACATGCAAATATTCTTCTGTGTCTATAGTTCCAGAAACTTCATAGGACATCAGGAGAATTTCAGACTTTTAAACGGTCAGTGTCATCAGTGAGTGATCCAACACATTCTAGATCTTATTCCACATCTGATCAGGCAGACTCATTGTCTTTAATGAATGAAAGTGACACCACCCAAACAATGTAAATACACATAGATTTTGTTTTTATTACATGTTTTTTAATTATTGAGCTTTTCCATTAAACATGTATTGTCCCCAAAACATAAGAAAAATAAAGACTTTTATAGTTTGTAGTTTTAAAGTAACAAAGTTCCATAGAAAAAAAACGCAAAAAAATAAAGTTTTCACTTATATTCATCCAAAAATCCATTGTTTGGCAGCCAATTTGACTATTTTTTCTTTAAATTAAAGTTTTACAGGTAAATATTATTATTATTGTGCCATATTCAACAACAAAAATAAAAAAATAAAAAATTATTTCAGTGGAACAATATATCTTTATTTAAATCTTGATTATAACTTAAAGAGAGATGCCTTAAAGTGGCTGCACTGACATGATGTGACGTTTAGAGGATGTAGTTGAAAAGTGTAACATCCGAGTCCACAGCGCCATATAAAGCAATGATTCATTTGTTAAAATTTGGCGCTATATTAGAACTCGTATATTAAAGATGTATTGTTCCTTGAAACACAAACAAATTATGGTCAAAATATTCTAAATTTAAATTGGCCATATCAAAGTAATATTAAAGTTATTCACCTTAAGTTGAAAATTCGAGCCAAAAACAACAATTTTACAGCTAAATTAATTTGATTACATTTCATCTGGATAATCGTCCGGAGCGAAAGTAAACAAAGATTTCAAACCATGAGTATACATTATGCATGATGCTAATCATCACAAATGAGAAGGTGTTTTCACACAGATCGCGAGGAAGTTTATGATTATGCATACAGAGTAGCCAAATAAGCGCGTTGCATTATGAGATATGTTTTGATAGAAAACTTTGACTGGAAGTCAAAGTTATTTTTTTAACCAAAAAACGTCTGTATTTCAGTTAAATGATTTTTTTTTCAACTCATTTTTGGTGAAAATTAATAACTATTATGATACTTCAAAATGACCCACTTTTTTTCGAAATCTTTTTTTTTTTTGGAATTTGACAAAGGGACAATACATCTTTAAGGTGATCGTAAAGTCAGGGGTGGGATTATACCGGAGGAACTACGGTATTGTTTATAAAATACATTTTTGTTTTTATTTATTTCAGGTTTGAAGAGATGTTTAAGAATGTTCTAGAGGATCAAGAGAAAACAGCAGCTCATGTACAAAGTATGGATTGGAGTTTCATTAACCAGTCATAACAGAGGTCATGAAGGTCAATTAATGACCTACAATATTGATCATTGTTTCCTTTTTAGGTCATATAATGACCTGGAATTGATAATTTGTAATTTATGTAATTAGAGGTCAACTAAACACATGCGATTGATCGTGTAATTAATATTTAAATTACGTACAATTGATCATTGTTTCAGTTATACAATGAAACATGGAAGTTTGATCAATGTGTTAAATTACATTTTTGAGTAAATATACATAATTTCTATATAAATATATTGCAATATTACAAATTTTAGTTAACATTTTTTTATTATAATCAAATTTTGGCTTGGAAATTTGCCTTGATTAGAAACCAGTGCTAATTTTCATGCTTGTTAATGCTTGTTTTGATGTTTGTTACATGTCATTATATTCCACTGTTACACCCTAACAGTGGAATACAATGACCACAGTGTATATAAATTGTAACATCCAAACACACCTGTCAGTAGCTAATCAAAATTGTACACATGGATTTAGATGCATTATAGATATCATCATTCTCCCTACAGTAGATATGTGTGACCCAGACTTTTTAGTTGTATTTTGTCGTTTCTCATGCCTCATGAGACGATCCAATAGAGCGGCATGTCGGGTGTTGCTCTCGATAGATTCCGCACTTAAGTGTTAGTTCACATGATGAACCGCTTGCAAGCAGATGAACCGCTAGAGAGTGATTCGAGACGTAAGAACGTGGTATTAATTTCTTGGTGTAGGCAAACAATTTAAAAATATTATTTACTCATACTGTATAATATGTAACCATGATTTTAGAATGTGTATATTAATTTATCTACTTAGATATTTTTTTATAGTATTTTAGTGTTATTTAGAGTTTTGACTTTGAGTAATTTCATAAAAATAGCCTTTAGTAATGGTCATAAAGTATGACAACATATTGAGGGTATTTTAAACAAATTTGCCAAACTTTTCTTCTAACATATCCCAAACAAAAAATGGTTATTACTTATTTATTCGAATAAATGGCCTGCTTTGAAAAAACGCCACAAGTCATTTATTCGAATAAAATTTCACTCTTCCATGCATAAAGGGACTATGCTGTCCTTGCTATGTAGGCCTATTCTTTTCATTTTTTTCACTGGCTTTCAAAGAAGAATAAACTGAAAATAACATTTGCATGTGATGCTAGTAGCCAAAGAAGTTACTTGCTATTTTCTCAGATTTTTAAGAGAAGAAAACAAAGCAATGCAATGTTTATGGTTTGAATAATCTTAGTTGGTGGACCAATTCGTAGTTAGTTTTAACGGTAGCTTAATTTACTGTTGTTAGTATTATAATTTAAATAAAAATAAAATAAAATACATTGTGTTGATTACTACAATAAACAAGGCCACCTGATTGCCAGTTGTCTCATGTTTATATCTTTTGATAACATTGAATAGACTAATATATTATTGTAACAATGCAAGATGAATTATATAGTTATTTTCTTAGTATGGGGTAAATTATAATTACGTTATTTATTGTTTTTTTTTGTAAGTCCCAAATGTTAGTATGGGGTAAATTTACGTAGTTTGTAAACAAATTAGCATTCACTCAGTATACTAATATATTTAGAACAATGAGAATTTAAGTTTAATTACAGGCACGTGTAATTGTTTGTAGTAGGCCTAAGCTTTTTTGTTATCATTATATTAATCGTGCTAATAGCTAAAGCTGCTTAGGTCGACTTACCGCGAATTTTAAAGAATAATGAACTTCATATGCGCATATTTTGAATCGGAGTAACTGTATACCGTAGTTAAGAGTTGACTTTTATACGCCTGATATATGAGATAATTTTTAAGGCTTAAGTTTTTATTTAGAAAATTGTAATTATTTAACAAAGAAATGCATTTGATTCATTATGTGTGCGTCAGGCATCCAGCAAAAGACATTTAACCGCTTAATCTATATATAAATTTACGTAAGGGCAAAATTCGGTAAATCGCGCGTAATTTCTAGAATGTTTACTCGATGGTATATAAAGTTGGTTCGTACTTTCGGTACTGATTTTAACCACCTGATGTAACCCTGTTTACTAATTAAATTGAGTTCGGTAATTAGTTATTGACGATTAAAACGAATTTAGGTTCAACGATTTGCCCCAAATAGGGGTGTTTTCCGATCGTGGTATACACTGTCTAATGTATGTCCATCTTGAAAAATACCCGCAGACAATAATACGAGGATGCTTCGCATTTTCCTATCTCCTACGATAATTGTTTTTAATGGCTGAAAACCGGTTGAACAGCTTGAGTACAGCATCATAATGTTGAAGACAGGCCGATTTTCTTTAAAAAAAACTATTTTGATAGATTTAATATACGTTTATACAAATGTATTGATTTGAAATGAATGGAACATTCCAATCTCTGTTCCACAAGTGTCTATTCCTTCAGGTGTCGTAAAGGCAAGTACTGTATACTCATAACAGAAATTCGATCCATTTTTTTTTCAATCTGTGCTGCAGAGGTTGGATATAGTTTTTTTAAACGGATAATGAGCTAGCGTTTTCAGTCGCCGTATATTATGTACAAATCTTTATTATTGCAGTTAAACCACCCACGTGACATCATCACCCTTCCCTCACTACACTGCACCCTTCCCTCACTACACTGGCATGAGTAGTGTTGTAAAGCCAGTAGAGGATAGGCCTACGGTGCATCACATGCCCTAAACGCAGAACAACTTTGGTGGGTAGGGTAGGAACCAACTTAAGTATGAATTGGCTCTAAGAAACAATTGAAAACCATTAGGCCTACTAATTAAGTTGAGTTAGATAATTTAATATTTATTGACAATTAAATCGAATTTATGATTTGCCACGAATAGAGGTGGTTTTCACAAATTGTTTTACATTATATAAACATATACACGTCGTAGTGATGTATCGTTACATGTACTGTACTATTTCAATCGACTAGGACGGTGATAGTTTCAACAAAGTATTACATCGCAATGTTTTACTGTGTTTAGTGGTATATTATTTGTAAAACATGAAAACAATTAATATTTCGTTACTACATGGATAAAGAATATATTTAAAAAGTGTTCCTCTTTGCACCCATCCTCTTTCCTATCCCTCAACCCTGTTACATACAAAACACAAATTAAGTTTGTTTAAATTTGACTTAAACAATTGGTCTCATTTTGTGACAAGTTTCTCTTTCGGAAGTAATTCCCAGGGTGCTAATTTTAGTTCAGTACATAAATCACAGTGTCTATTTATTCGTTCCTGTAAACGACATGTATTATTGTCCTGCGGTACGTACATTTGAAATCGCCAGTTTTTTAACGCTGAAATTATTATGTATTCGAGAACCATCTGTGGGCACGACCTAGATGGTACGCGAGCGTACCATCTAGTATAATAACAATAAACCTAATAAACGTCTGGCCCCCTTTTTCTGATATAACAAATAATACAGTATTAATCTTATACTGTGCCAGTTCCATCAAAAAGGAGATGTTCATGGCGCAATGATTGAAATCATGTAGTAAAAACGTTCGAGTAGATGATAAAGGTCTTAAGCTTTGATTTAAAGGAGTTCATTAACATGTTCTGAAAGCAAAAGTAAATGACCGATATGATGACTGATATGTCACAAATTAATTAATCATAAAGTATCAGTATCAAACAGAACAGCCCATTTCAGAATGAATACAAACAAAATGTGATCAGAGAGCATGGACGATGGACCGGAAAAAAGAAATCGAATCGAATGATTAAAGCTGTACTACTATTTACTTTTTATTTGACATTTAAATGTTTTCTATCACTTTATGTAAGTTTAACTACAGGAAGTGCTAAATGATTAGTATCTCTAAACTTTACTCATTTATCATTGAATTAATTAGTTAGAGTTGTGAGTACGTTTGCAAGTTGTTTCATAGAACTCTGGCTTGGGTACAGCAAGAATCCAGAAAATGAGCAATAACCGGCGCCATTGGTGGCATGGAGTTCGTAGTTGCTTCCAGCTTTTAGAATAACGTTAACGTAATCGCCGCTGTTGAGATCAAGTATGACTGTGTTGCTTGACATCTCATGGCCGCCATTTCCATTGGACCAAACACAAGATTGCTCAACACCATTCTTCGTCAGACAGCCAAATGCGACGTTTGCAGCGTCATTCTTACTCATCAAAGACAGGTAGAATACGTAAGTTCCGTTGATATTGGCGTTAAATCGACCAGTATTAACGTCATAGTTGTCATTTACGTTGTTCAGGAGGACATCAAACACTACAACTTGATTCTCTGTTGATGATGCGCTGAGGTCGTTTCTAAGCTTTGCCGAGAATGAGGATCTCTGAGCAGTTAATCCAGGTGGAGAGATTACAATAGCTCTACACAATGGCAGCATTAAAAGTGAGACAACACCAAAAACATACATTCTGTGGAAATAATATATAGTAAATCAAAATAAGTAATGACAACGATGAACTTCAATTACGATTCTTTTACTGTAAATGACATTTGCTACTGCAGGGAAGAGTTAAATTGAATTGTAATTTAACTCTTCCCTGGTTACCGTAACATAACAATATAATAATAATAATTAATAGAAAACAATGATGACAATGATGTGGGCATCAGTGGCTAGACCTCAATGGAGACAAATAAAATACTGTATTAAGCAAATATGTATGACTTGTTAATAGTTCCGTATCAATAAATTTAATTAAATATATGGGCCAATATACAAAGGTGTAGGTGGATCGCAATAGAGATACAAATATAACTCGAATTTAATTCGTCACTTTGACGAATTATAGGTGATCATTTTCATAATTTTACTGACATTTAATTCACATAAATATGTTAAAATCCTATCGCAAAATGTTGATGTATGCCATCCTATGACCTGATGGATTATATCCTTAGTGCTGAGTATTGAGTTGAGCCTATTAATATACGGTATACAGTATCAATCAAAGTAACATTTATTTCTCTTCTTTTCTTTCATAGAATATAAAAATTAACAGTAAATATGATTAAAATAAGAGGGGCAACATTCCAAAAAAGCGAAGCTTGTATAAGGCAGCCCATAAAAACTGAAAAAAAAAACAACAGAACACGGGAACCGGAAAAAACAGGACAAAAACAGTAATGAAGACTTTTAGTTTCAGGGTACCGAAAAGACTAAATATCAAAACTACAATGAGTGAAAGGATAATTACACATAACTAGATAAGAGGTGCCGTTTCAATTTAAAAGAAAAACTCTTCTTAGACAAAGCACTTTTTATATTAACTGTGGTACGTTATCCCAGAGTTTAGGACCAGTGAACTTAATGCTATGTTTAAAAGAAGTAGTTTAAAAAAAAAGGAATACGAATTTGTATTTGATTTGCGCTCCGAGTTTTGTGGTTATGAAAATTAAGATTGAAACTAAATAAATCATCAAAGTATGATGGTAGGATCGAGTTTAGCCATGAATAAAGGAAACACTTTGTTGAAGATGGTTAATATCCTGAATTTTAAGAAGACCAAATGAAGAAAATAAAGGATTGGAATGGGATAAGGGAGGAGCATTTGCTATGTATCTTATGGTTTTCTTTTAAACTGATAAACTGATAAAATACTTTTATTGCAACTTTTGGGTTGAATTATACAAAAATATATACTTATACTTAAATGAAAATATATCATATCCATCAACAATAAAAATCAAATTACACAAAACATCGAAGAACAGACAAAACAGAAGTCAGGGGGAGATACGACTGTGCAGGGATATTTATGCCTACCACTTGTGAAAGAGACCAAAGTTTACAATGAAATTTTTTGATCGTTCCGTTTTTACTTTTGGATTTAAGTAGGACGGGTATGTATTACTCCAAATAATATTACAGTAAGTGAGGTAAGGGAGGATTAGTGAACAGTAAAAAATCCGAAGTATGTTTTGAGGGATGAAAGATGATAATCTATATATGATACCAGAACTTTTGGATATTTTGTTTTCGACTTGAGTAATCTGATGTTTCCAATTTAGTTTACTGTCCAGATAAACACCAAGAAATTTAGTTTTCTCAACAACAGTATTAATTGATCTATAATTTGTAGTTTGAAAGTACTGGTATTTAGTAGTGTTTGTGAATTTTTGAACACCATACAACAGCACTTCTTTAGATTAACAGAAAGTTTGTTTGCAGAAAATTATGTTAAAATTTTGGGTAGATTTTCGGTTGATATTTTAAAAAGGGAATCTATATTTTTATCAGTGTAAATTAGGGTTGTGTCATCAGCATACAACAGAAACGAAAACATATTTGAGGCATTATGGATATCATTTTATGTATAATAAAAATAATAGAGGCCCAGGGAACCTTGAGGGACTCCACAAATAATAGGAAGAAAATCAGTAAGGGTGTGTTTAAATTTAGTGCATTGCTTGCGGTTTGAAAGGTAGCTTTTGAATAAATTATATACAAGGCCACGGATTCCATAATTATGTAACTTATATAATAGAATATCGTGATCAATTGTATCAAAGGCCTTCGAGAGGGGCATTTGATAACGTTTTAGTACACTGTATATATATATATATACAGTGTAATATAGGCCTAGTTGAAATTACGGGACCCACGTCATGTTCTAATTTTTGGTATGATGACGTTATCAAAAAGAAATTTGAAGATGATAATTTCGAAATATAATGAATTGACCAAATAAATATTTGATTTGAAAGAAAATTTGGCACGTAGAAGCGCAGTGCGAGATTTTGAATTTTATATAACTTTGACGAAAGAGATGAAAAAACTACTTTTTAAATTCAACTGGCCGGCCATTATGATAACGTCACAACATACGTTACGCTTAATTTTTATATGAATTCATATCTACATTTCATCAGCTTTCACATTAAATTATATTCGTCAATGTCAGCCTTATTTATGAAGAGCTGTAAAGATATTCAATTATACATTGTAGCTGAAATAACACGATCTACGTTATTCAAATTTTTACGCGTGATGACGTCGTCAAAATAAAAACGGTGGCAACTCAGGAAAAAGATAAATAATTGAGCAAGCACATAATAAAATTTAATAAACAATCGAGTCTAAATAAACAAGATGCACTCTGTTGAATGTTATAATCTAAAACTCAGTGGCTTCCAGAATAAGTTGAAGAAAAATGGGGGTCATCGTGCATTCTGAAGAATTATGTTCATTTTTAAAAAAATGTGTGCAATTAATGTGCACATTTTGTGTCATGTTTAACCTGCTCGTATAGCATTATTTTAAAGTCCGAATGTACTCAAATTGTGTTAATGTACCATGGTGAGTAGAATGTGATTTGTTCAAAAATCGTAATTTTTTAAGTTTCTTAAGCATCGCGTGCGCAAAAATGTTTAAGCACGCAAATGGCCTAATTCATCTATATATAAATTATGGTTAATTCTGATATAGGCGAGCACAATGGAAAAACTTCGGTACAAATCTCTGCCTTGGATACCTACATGATCTATCTCAGATGTAGGCCTACTGCGAAACGTACGGTAGATTTGAAACTGACCTGCATGCATGGTTGGTTTCAACTAAGTTGGCCGTTGGTGCTTGGTGGCGATAGCAATTTTAGTTTTTTGTTTATTTTCGGACCGCGCGTGTGAAGTTATATAGTAGTACATATCAAATTTAATATATTCATAAAACATAGGAGTATATTGTGGGGAATAAGTATATAAAATTACATAGAGAGAACTGATGATAAGAGCTTTTGTTTCAAATCAAATGAAACCCCGATAGCCGAGTTGTTGAGTAAGCTGCCTGTATATAGTCCATGGGATTTAGACTTTTAAAGGGGGATTCTGGGTTTAAAATTGGTTTTAAATATCGTTTATTTATTAAATAAAAAATATTATAACAATATAGACATGTCAGAATGAAGAAGTAATAACGAGAAATTAAAAAAATTAAATTTCATATACATTTTAGGGTAAATTCATGGAAAGTCTGTTTTTCAGCAGCTTAGGGAAGCTCATTAATATTCATGAGATATTCACAAAATCACGTCACCAGTGGATTCCAAACTCGCGACGTCATTGTGTTTTTGTCAACTAATTTACATCTCTCTCCCCTGTCAAACGACGACCACCCGATCATTGTGAAATACATTTTTTGTAGATTTTCTAAGCTAGGCCTAAAGTGTAATAATAACAGTAGTAGCATATATTTATTTGACATTTAATGAAATACAAAATTTAGTACAGATACGGAGTCATAAATTATACTATTTTTATACCTCTATAGTACAGATCGTATTATCGGCTTCACGTACAATACTACTCTAGGCCTAGCCTAATAATAATAAGGGCGAGAGCCATTCTGACTAGGGATTCCATGCCACGATGGCTACGTTAAAACAATGGGGCCCATGGGCCTAGCTAGCCTACTACTAGACGATTGGCCCATAAATAACAAAACCCATCCTATCAACCAAACTCCTAAACAATCTAAACCTAAAACGTTCTACAAAATCGGCTGTAAATATTGAAGCAAAACAAGGTCCGATCGCCGTCCACACGTATGGTGTCCCGATCGTCTAAGTATAGGCCTAAAATAAAATAGGCTTAGTTTACTCTCCAAAAAAGCGGATACTCATGCATCAAGCAAGTAGACCAGATAGTAGGAAGGAGACCTAGCCGATCCGGCCCAGTTAAAAATTGAGCTAGCTAGTGTAGTAGACCCTATGCGAATTGATACTACCAGGCCTTTTACTATAGGCTGCACAACACAAATATTCCAACTCTCTCATTCGAGCTATATTATCTATACCATTCCGGTAGGTCAAGTCGACCTTCAATCAAATACTGTACATCGTTCATGTTGTGATTATAGACGGGGTATACTCGACCCGACCAGTTTGGTATTGTTGTATCTGCTTATCACGTGACGATGCCAGGCATGTGCAGCAGAGAGAGCACGTGTATCGTCGTCTCGCTCGATCTCAGCAGGAATGTACAGTATACGTTACGCTTCATTGATTTTGATTTTTCCCTAAGTCGGTGCGAAAATCGGCAAACGTAAAGTGCAAACATATCTAATTTTTCACTGTTTTGATGAATTTTCATAAAAAATTGACTTTATAAATGGGAAGACCGACTAAAATTACATCAGATAAGTATAATTTTACAAAAGTAATTGATATGGTTTATGATAACGAGTCGTCGGAAGATGGACCATTTCACGAATTTCCTATTTTGTAACCACAGTGTGATTTTGCCGTAGCTGCACTTGTAATCTGGCCTGATTTCACAGCCTTCGTTCTGCTTTCACTGGGCGCTTATATAAATTGAAACTGTTACCGTTCAAGAGACAAACAAATATATTTTACATTTTTTACTATTCATTTTAAACCCGGAACCCCCCTTTAACTCACACAAATTGCAAGAAAAGGTTTTTTTGATGAAATGTGTTCTTTAGACAGTACTGAACACATTTATCAACGTTAGGACATTTTTCGACAACAGGAAGTAGCCTAATTTGCATAATTAAAAATGGCCGCCATTTTTAATAACGTACTCTGTATCTTGGAAACCGCTAGTCACAGATATTTAATTATGGTGTCAAAATCGCTAGAATATATGTTTTTATATTCACTTTAATGAAAAAGTTTGTCCAAAAATGAATGGAAGTGCTATTTCTAACATTATTGACCTTTGACCTTGATTTATCATATCTCAGCAACCACTAATCGGAGATATACAAATTAGGGCTTAAATTGTTCAGAAACTACACATTTATATCCAGTCTAATGGCATGTTTTTGAAAAAAATGGCGGATTCTAACATTATTGACCTTTGACCTTGATTTTTCATATCTTAGCAACCACTAAACTGAGAGACACACAATATGGCTCAAACTGTTCAGAAACTACATATTTATATTTAGTCTAATGGCATGTTTTTGCAAAAAATGGCCGATTCTAACATTATTGACCTTTGAACTTTGCACTACATAAAATCGCATAACTTTGAAAATATAGTACATATGAAATTATTTTTAGTGTCAAATTATTCAGAACATACATGTTTCTATAGAGTCCAATGACACATTATGTCCAATAATGACCTATTGTATGGTTATTAACATTTGAACTATATTTGAAAAAGATTTTTAAACCCGGAATCTTCTTCATGTAGGCATTCATTAGAACATGTGATTTATTTATTTATTTATTTTATGTCTTTAGGCAATGTGGCCAAGGATTACCAATAGTGAATTAATCACTGTCCTATCAGATAGGTGGTAATCCCCCTGATACAGGGGCTATTGTGTGAACCAGTTCACCGGGGTAACCCCTACTCTTTTTCGAATAATGAACTGGGTTTCTTTAAAGTACACACAGGTTATAACTGTGTACACTGGACCTACGGTTTATAGTCCTTATCCGAGAAGACTTGTTCCACCACCAGAACTAGGAGCGAGTCGGCCTCGAACCCTTGCCAATGTTGCTGTTGGCTCTTTAGGTACGGTAAACGGCGCCTTAATTTGGCTCTCTAAAATGTAAGAGTTGCAACGTTGACTTATTATGTTTAGTTTAAAGTAGGTCATGGTACATTAAATTTATAAGCATAAACTATTGCATTCATCCATAAACTGCCTATAAGTTTACACGTTTGTTTATTTTATTTCTTATCGTTTTTGCAGCTGAAGCTGAATTACAAGATATTTATATTAAAAGCATTAAAATTGATGGTTAAAAAATGGTAAAAATTAAACCACATAGAAACATGGTACATACACAATACATTCACGTAAAAAAAAGTACAAAAACAAGTTATAAAAGGTTAAAAACTATACACCACTAGTAGTCGTACTGTATATGGTTATTGAAATAAATAAATAAATTCCATAAGAAACTGAGGTTTTTACTGTATACGGCGAAAATATTGCAAGTGGTGGTCAGCCTAATTAGGAGTCTCGATAGCCATATCGATCTTTTAAAATTCCAGTTGTCAACAATGCGTCTATTAGTAGAAAATGCCTTCTTAATAAGACTATAGTTTCAACCTAAAAGAATGCCCTCAAGAGTGATGCTATACTTAGAAAAATATAAACTAAATAAGCTTTAGAAATTTGTTTTTTGAATATGCCATTTAATGGCAATTTAATTTGATCAAAAAATAAATTACTAACTTGAAAAAAACGTTAATAAACCTGCAAAATGGCATGGCCTATTTCAAGTATGTACAATATATCATAAAAAAAACTACATTTTTGTTGGCTCTGTTAATAGTGTCAACACCAACTTTCTCCTGAGTAAGATGTAAGACCTAATTAAAAATCTATTAATAATCCAAACCTATAATGTATGTATACATAGTCTAATATTTTTTTTTTAAGTGAATATTTTCAGTTTTTAAATTTAATTTAAATCAACTGGTTACATGCATTTTAAATTACCACCATATTCCAAACAAGTAGTGCCAAATCACATGTTCTAATGAATGCCTACATGAAGAAGATTCCGGGTTTAAAAATCTTTTTCAAATATAGTTCAAATGTTAATAACCATACAATAGGTCATTATTGGACATAATGTGTCATTGGACTCTATAGAAACATGTATGTTCTGAATAATTTGACACTAAAAATAATTTCATATGTACTATATTTTCAAAGTTATGCGATTTTATGTAGTGCAAAGTTCAAAGGTCAATAATGTTAGAATCGGCCATTTTTTGCAAAAACATGCCATTAGACTAAATATAAATATGTAGTTTTTGAACAGTTTGAGCCATATTGTGTGTCTCTCAGATTAGTGGTTGCTAAGATATGAAAAATCAAGGTCAAAGGTCAATAATGTTAGAATCCGCCATTTTTTGCAAAAACATGCCATTAGACTGGATATAAATGTGTAGTTTCTGAACAATTTAAGCCCTAATTTGTATATCTCCGATTAGTGGTTGCTGAGATATGATAAATCAAGGTCAAAGGTCAATAATGTTAGAAATAGCACTTCCATTCATTTTTGGACAAACTTTTTCATTAAAGTGAATATAAAAACATATATTCTAACGATTTTGACACCATAATTAAGTATCTGTGACTAGCGGTTCCCAAGATACAGAGTACGTTATTAAAAATGGCGGCCATTTTTAATTATGCAAATTAGGCTACTTCCTGTTGTCGAAAAATGTCCTAACGTTGATAAATGTGTTCAGTACTGTCTAAAGAACACATTTCATCAAAAAAAACTTTTCTTGCAATTTGTGTGAGAAAAGGGTCATTTTTTAGCTAAATCCCATGGACTAATAGGCCTACTCTATAGGCCTACTTATTAGGACCCTGGAATACTTCTGCCCATGTTGCAAGCCGTAAACTAAAACGTCTTCTTCTCACTGTGTCGCGGTATTAATTAAACCAATTAGGATGGTATTTATTTGAATAAACACAATTATGCTATTTTTAGTAGATTTCATCGGACTGTTATCTATACAAATTATCAAGCATTTGTTATTCTTTTTTACCACTTTTTATTCTATAGAGGATTTTATTTGTAAATGTACCATATTATTAAAACTAAAATATGTGATGTATCCCTCGAGCACCTCCCTCAAATTAATTCCGTCTCCCTACCAAACAATAAACACTATGTAAAACGCTATTAATCATCTAAGACACTGTGAAACAGGTTAGTGAGTATGGTCTGGTTTAGTTTTACGAATATTAAGCATTTCAATGGTATGGTCAAGAATTTCCTTCTAAAACCCGAGTCATTATCAATCCGAGAACCATCGTCTACACTTCCTAGTGGGGAAGCGAGCGAAAAAAAACCTTAATTTTAGCTTTTTAAATTTCTAACGCACAATTTTGACCCCTTGTACGTTTTTATTTACTTAGGCTATATTTTTACCCTTGACCTGAAGTTTACGTGTAGTGAATTTTGATACGTGGTGGAGATATGTTTGATAATGTAATTCACAAAATGGCGAAGGCCTATATGACAGATGAGTGATCACGTTGAAAAGCTTATTAGGATTATGTTAAATTTATTGAAAAATATTGTAAAATTGTTGTGATCATTGACATTTTAACAGTTTGAGATAATTATTGTTACGCAAATTGGTACAGAGAGAAATAAAGAATAAGAAAAAAATTAGATTTCATACAATAACATAATAGGTGATCATTTTATTCTAAATGATCACCTAATAAGCAAAAACCAAGGTATAGAAAACCACACACATATTTCGAAAATACCAGAAAGAAAAATAAAAGAAGCCATTTGGATAAAGAAAACTGACAATAACATGAACAGATAACAGGGAGGACATGAGCTAAGCCATATTTATGATGATATGATAAAAAGGGACACTAACACCAGAGGACCAGCAGAAAGCTGACGAACGAAAGAAGACAGAAGATCATCTCATAGTCATTTGCGTGACCAAGGCTACTGAAATAGCCGAAACGTATAGCAAGTAAGTACATGACAATTGGTTTTAAACTAAAAAGTTAAAATTTATTTATAAAATATTAATTTGAAAACAGATTAAAATATTTCTAGAAAAAAACGTATAAATTGTAATCTATACAAAGTAATGTTGATTGAGTTATTGAATTATTACTATATTATTTATTTATCTATTCTAATTATTATGTTGCAACTTTATCAGGTCAAAAACAGCGACATTAAACATTCATCATCCATAACAAAAATATAAATACCTGTACAGCACAACACCACAACTTTTATTCACAAATACAGTATTGCAAAAACTAAATCAAAACGGAATGAAGTGCCTAGCTTTCAGAAAACACTTGTCAGGCTAACGAGGGTACTTAAATAAATAATGTAAAATTAACATTAATATAAACGGCTGCTGTTAAAAGATGGTTAGGTTAAAAATAAAAACTTTCTACAAAGGCAGACACTTTAGCTCATTTTAGATAAACGAGAGTATAGTAAAGTTAAAACAACTTTCTCACAAATATACTATAACTAAATTATCAAACTGAACTGGTTTAATCGTCCTACCTTTCTGTCTGTCGTTTTCTTTCTCTCCTCGATATCTTGTGCTTTTGAAGTTTGATGTGAAAGCTATTTTTCTCGTCTCACTTTTATACACTCCTATTCCCAAAACACCCAGATGCATACGTGACAAAAACGACAAAAGTACACGTCCGATTATTGCTTATTAGATACCTTGTAGACTTCCTATGGGACTATAACGCGACATCTCCGAGCTAGGTATCCAATCAGAGAGGTATTTACACATATTCTACCAAACAGTAACTTGTTCTGATTGGTACCAATCAGTTTCATGTATCACGAAATGTGCAAATCATCGGATTGAAATTCAACTACAGTTACATTTCTGTGTCAAACTGAACTGAAATAATATTACCAACGTATTATTCTTTCATTTATGTATTATCAATTTATGAAAAATATGGTCAGATTATGTTACTAAACAATCAAATCTGAAACTGCATACTGATGTGATACCTGAGAAAACATTTTTCTTTAAATTTAGAATAATTTGAATGTTGTCTTGGATAACATGGTACTCTATCACTCCATGGATAAAAGAATTAGAAGGATATGCATCGACGGCGACATCAAACGATTTTACAACGCGCTTGCCTATACTAAAGCACTGCTGCCAATCAAACATTGAACTTCGTGTCTCTAACCGCGGCCCTCTGTAGAACGCTGCGAATCAACTGCTACATTTTTTTAGACCAAAACGTAACCATGTAGAAATCGTATGCGCAGTCTGAATGTTCTATTGACATGTCTGCGTCGATGATTAATTGACAACAAAAATGTATTGCTGAACAATTCTGTTTTAGTTTCATAACAATCAGACTACGAAAAGTTCACTTTCTTACGACTGATAATTTTAAGTAGTTGGTAATATTAATAAAATATGCAATTTTTATATTTGAATTATCATTATTTGCCTGCCATCTTCTGTCATTAAAAATTGCGTTAATCTATAGAATATTAAATTATGCATTTGACCATGTATGTTGTTAGTGTGTCCGGTGTCCACACATAAAACAATCGTGTTTTTAATATATGGCTAAGCAGTGGTTTCTTCATAAATCTCCTTAATTATATTTAAATTTTAGTGCCTGGTGATTGGCTAGTGGTTATGTCATCCACATCACATCCAATCACCGGGCCTAATTTAATGAAAACAGCGATCCCTGATCCGGGATTGGCTGGCTATGTATAGTTGCGATACGTTACCTAGCGGTCGTTTTGAAAAGTACACGCATGGCAAACTTAATCACGAACAAACGAAGTACCTATTATTATTCACACAAGAAGTAAGACAACGGTGAGTATATAGATCATGATTACACGTTGTATCTACTACACTTAATATTAGCCTAGGCCTACCTAGGCAGTATCAATGTCGGCAAATCATATGGCTTACTAGTAAGCCTAGAAGGCCTAGGCCTAGTATCCTTGCTGATTTTGTAATTTTACATGTAGGCTGAGACAACAAATAGTTATTGTCTCAGATGTAGGGCTACTACAGGTCATAAAATACTACTTTAATGTCATAAAAACATTAGCGTAGATCAATCGCGGCAGAAACCTATACTAATTACAATTATAGCATCTACAATTCTAAGCCATTAACAATATAGTATTTTATCTGGTATATTGATGAAGTAAGCCTACACTAGGGTCTTCACAATAACGTACAATGTAATTTAATACGCTGTGGCTAAAGATACGGTACCGTATTCTAACTTCTGTTTACTAAAGGTACGGTAAAATTGCATTACGTCATAATCAGCCAATGGGGTGCTGGTACGTGTGTGACGTCATCGTATAAGGACTTTTGATTTTTTTTCATATCGCGTCTGTTGTACTTGTATGTAGACAATTCCTGTCGGCGGCGCCATGCTGCATGGATGTGTGTGCGCTGATCGGAGGGTTTTATTTTTATTCCAAATGGCCTTTAGGCCTATATTTTTTATTAAACTTTGTTTACAATGGTGACCATAAACAACAAGCAAATGCGGACAATAAAGGGGCCCTCAAATACTATGATTTTTAGACAGTAGCCCCAGGGCTGAGTCACAGAAATCAGCGCACACATGCAGCTGGCCCCAGCCTGGCATCGCTTTCTAACACAAACAAACTCATATATGAGGTTATAGTACGTAGTAAGTAGGCCTAGGCCTCTTTTGAAACGGTTTTCTGTATTCTAGAATTAAAATCAACATGTTTTGGCTTTTCAATAATAATAACAGACGTAGGCTACATTTAGTTTTTGTCACACACGACGGCGATAATAGCGATAAATGAAACATAAAGAAAATGCGGTTGATCACTGTTTTCGCGATATGAAAAAAATCCAAAGTCCTTATACGATGACGTCACACACGTACCAGCACCCCATTGGCTGGTTATGACGTAATGCAATTTTACCGTACCTTTAGTAAACAGAAGTTAGAATACGGTACCGTATCTTTAGCCACGGCGAATTTAATAACTGTTTTCAATAAACATTATACTCAGCAGTGGCGTGAGGCAGAGGCCAACAAGGTTAAATGTCGTTGCACATGTGCAGTAAACAATATATTAGGCACGCGACCGTTTCGTTGTTACCATGCGGTTAATTAAACTGTAACATTGTGGGCGGTTCGCGCTCTGTCGGCGAGAGTCAAGGAACCCTTGATCTCACGTCGATGCATATCCTTCTATTCTTTAATCCATGATCACTCCAACTTAGTTTAATATGGCCTTGAGAAATACACTTACATCTAACAACAAATGTCGTATTCTGATTAAAATTAACATAACTAGGCCTAGTTCTATAGTTTTAGGTGAATTTAAGATAAAATCAATAAGCCTATAATTATTTTAATTAAGCTGGTAAGCCTGCTGAAAACATAAAAAAAATTGAAAGCATACTATAGTGTGATATTTCTACTCTCAGAGGAAAATCATATTAGGACCGTTTGTGATAACAGATTCTTGTCAGCGGTCCAGAGTCGCCAACAGCTATATAAGATAATTGTTGATGATGCAATGATGGGCAACCAAAGTATGTAAGTTGTGATTGCTATATATTTTCGACCTTGCTGACTCTCGATTACCATCAATAGATTATTTCAAATAGGTGTCTCCTCTGTGCATGGATTTCAGACTTTTTATCTTTTTAGCTGCATCGTGCCAAATCATAATAATACAGTAATCTGAAATCTGTTGTATTATTGGCAACTTCAAAATACAATTTTGTCAGAAGATTTCCAAAAGTAGTTCATCATGCATATAAACGTTCAAAACCTTACAATAACAAAACAAGCAAAGTATCACTCACAGCACAGCGCATTTTAACTTTGGATACCCAAACAACGAGATGCCGCGGAAATTGAATCAATCTAACAACAGGAGGCTGAGCTTCACTTGCAAAGATAGAGTTTGATCTGAGGGTGGCTTTGAAGAATACATACACAATACAATAGTAGACCGGCAGCTCAGAGACATTTGGTTAGATGAGCTAGGTACCAATATCTGACTATTTAAGTGTGTTGGGGGGTCACTTGAAGTCACTGAAAATGGGAGTTTGCCGGGTACCCCCTGCTGCGTCTAGACCGGGGGGACCCCGAAAAGTACTAAACAATTGGCCCCGGTTAGATGAGAGAGATACCACCTAATTTTACCACCATGGGATGCCCATTGATTTGATTGATTTATTCAATATCGGCTCAACAGAATACATAAAAATATATAATGAAAAAAAAGCCAGGATTGTCAAAAGCGAACCCAATCACTGTTTAAAGACTTTCCTTTAACATAAATAAAATATAATATAAATATAAAATAAATGACGAGAAAAAAATAATTAATTAAAATCTATAGACATAATGTAAAAAAAATACAGCAGGGACCAGGTAAAATCAAAAGAAATAGTGTTGGTGAAGACTAGTCTCGAATTCTCGAAACCTGCCAAGGAGAGCAAGCTCACTTAATTCAGAGGGAAGACCATTCCAAAGTTTACAGAATCTAGGAAAGAGTGAAGATTGAAAACGGACAGTTCGAGCAAAGGGTGGCCTGAATAGAAGATCAAATTTCAGAGAAATAGGAGAAAAAACAAGAAGAAACATCGAGATCAATAATAGTGTATAAACATTTGACAACATAGATAATAGTTTGGAAATCAATCCGAGAAGTCAAAGAAGGAAGATGAAGGAGAGCCAATCGTATATAGGGCGTTCAAAGTGTTTACCCGGAAAAAAGTATCTTGTAAGAATGCGTTGAGGTTTTTCAAGGAGATTAAGATGGGACGCCAAATGTGGGAACCACACAGAAGCACCATATTCCAGAATCGGACGACATAAGAATTTGTAAAGCAGAAGAAGAGAATGAGAGTCATTGGTACCAACAGTACGACGGATAAATTCTAAAGTCCTGGAGGCAGAAGAGTGAACAGCTAAAATGTGGTCGTGCCAGGAAAGGGTACTATTAAGTGTAATGCCAAGGTATTTATGGCTGTTAGTTAGAGATAGAGGGATATCATTAAGAGTATAAGGGTAGAGAGTGGGATTTCAAGAGCGAGAAACGTGCATAACTTTACATTTATTGATGTTAAGTGGCATTTTATTTACGTTGGACCAAGAAAGAATATTGTCAAGATCAGATTGTAGGATAAGGGAATCAGAGTTAGATTGAATATTCATGAAGACAACAGTGTCATCAGCATATTGGAGAATATTAGATTGAAGAGTAGAGGGAAGATCCGAAACAAAAATATTAAATAACAGAGGGCCTAGTAGAGATCCCTGTAGAACCCCAGATGTTACTTGGGCCCAATTGGAGGAGGAACCATTAAAACGCACTCTCTGTGACCGACCAATTAAGTAAGAGGAAATCCAATTAAGTGTAGAGCCACAGAAACCATAGTTGTGAAGTTTTTGAAGAAGAAGATTATGAGAAATATTATCAAAGGCCTTGGACCAATCCAGAAATATAACATCGGTTTTAGGAGAATTACTTTTATCAAGATTAGAAGCAAGGTGATGGTAAAGTTGGGAGACTTGAGTAATAGTTGATCGTCTTGGCACGAAACCATGTTGGGCTTTAGGAATAAGATATAGATCAGTTAAGTGAGTGTTAATATGGGTAGAAAGAAGTCCTTCTAAGAGCAAAGAGAAATAGGTCGATAGATTTTAAGTGTTGCACGATTACCTGATTTGAAAACTGGTACTACATTAGCCCTTTTCCAATCAAGTGGAACTTGGCCAAGAGAAAGTGACAGATTATAGATGTTAGAGAGATATGAAGAGATAACAGGACCAGCTAATTTAAGAAGTGAAGGAGAAATATTGTCTGGTCCAGGAGATTTATGTACGTTTAACTTAGAAATGGCCTCGGAGACATTAAAGGCGGAGACAGAAAAATCAGTAATAGGTGAGAAGCTGATATGTGAAGAGCAGTGAGATATAGGAGTGTCAAAAGCTTCACTGATGACTGACGGGAGAAAAGTTTTCTTTGAAGGAAAGGTTGAAGTGATTAGAAACTAAGGTAGGATCAGATGATAGGTTACCATTGATTAGAAAACTGGAGGAGTTTAAAGATTTTCGTTTACTCTTAACATTTGGGTTAGAAGATGAGTCTTTTGCCAATTTCTGGATGTATGAGTAGTAATCAGTATTGCATTGATACTTTACATTGTTACGAATCTGTTGGTATTTCTCCCATACGAGAGGACTATTAGATCTTTTAGCTTTTTGATATAACCTGTTCTTTTTCTTAATGAGTTGAATAGTATCAGGAGTAATCCAAGGAGAGTTTTTCAAACGAGATCTGGATTTTTTGACAGGAACAATATCCTTTACTGCAGCAAACAGAACGTCTAAAGTTTTCCCATGTACTATTTATATCATTGGGATCGTAGCCAAGATTCCAAGGAATGTGGGATAGCGTAGTGTGAAAGTCAAGGACATCAACTTTAGACCATTGTTAAAAAGTACGATCCAGAGTGTTGGAAGGTTTAGTACAGGAGAGGGAAAAGAGAATGGAGTCATGGTCACAGTTGTTTAGGCTGGGACCAGATACAATATCTGAAATAGAAAGAGGGTTATTAGTGAATAGAAGATCAAGGATATTTCCAGACTTAGAATGAGCAGAAAATCTACGAGTAGGAAAGTTAACAAGTTGATGAAAGTCAAGAATGCTAACTACAGAGTCTAGAGAATGAGTAAGGGAGAGTCAGGTTGAAGAGGGAAGTTGAAATCGTCAAGTAGACAGATATTCCAGTATTGGAAAGAGAGATTGAAGATTAAAGACAAGGAGTCTTCTAGAAGATGTAGAAAAGATACATCACTTGAAGGTGGTCTATAAACACATCCTATTAACATTTTACCAATTGGTAAACATATTTCAGTCCATACTGTCTCGAGACCCTCAATTTCAAATTCATATTTTCTAACAACTTTAAGATTAGAATTAGTAGCAATTAAAACACCACCCCCATGTCTATTACGGTCTTTTCTGAAAATATTGTATCCGGATAAAATCTGGCTGTCAGTTATAGTATCGTCAAGCCAGGATTCAGAAATACATAGAATGTCAGATTTGATATCTTCAATTATAGCTTGAAGCTCCAATCGTTTATTAACTATACTTCTGGCGTTTAGGTACATGCAGGACAAATTCTTCGATTGATGTTGTTGAGAGTCACCGGATGAAACAGTGGAGACATCTAGCGCTTCACTTAAGGATGATACGTCAAGTTCTGGCAGAAAAGAAAATGTACAACGAGGGCAAATCCATTGGCTTATAACATTCAGCTTGATGATATGCAACTCGTAGTTTCTGTTGCTAATTCGTCCACACTTAATGTGACAATCTTTAGAGCAGGTAGAGCAATCAACGGATCTATGATATCACAAACAGCACACGGGCTATTAACCGGTCTTGGATTAGGATTAATGTCGCCATCCGATGCAAGTAGTGTAGCATTAAATGTAGCTGTATGATTACTGTAATAGGAGCATGGAGCTCCAAACTTAATGTGTCTTCTCTTGCTGTGAACTGATTTCCTTTTTCCCAGATTGGTATGATCAACAGGAGAGGAGGGCCTAAAATAGGGTTAGCATAGATGAGTGAGGTACCACTCAAAATTAATGCCAAATGAACAAGTTGTGTTCATACAATACTAAATGGATAACAACAGACTAATTGTTTGCTGCACCGCAAGTGCCAGACACCCTAAAGTTAGACTAGACACCCTCCCCCTTCCCCCAACTAGCCCAGCTTAGATATTGTAGATACCACCAGCAACCAATGTTATATGATTTAGCACATAGTAAGCAATACCAAATGACCTATTACAGACCATCTGTACACTGCCTTGGCCCTGGCAGACCCCTTTAAAGTTCGACTAGAGACCCCATTTACCCCAAGTATGGCCTAGCTTAGATATTGTAGACAGCACCAGCAGCAAAAACAACACCTAAAACAATAGTAGGCATGTTAAGGAGCATATTTTAGGCAAATCCTTCAAATTGTGATAACATTTTGAAACTTTGCACAGTTATTCATTAGGGTGTCAAAATATGAAATGGAAGGGTTGCACAAAATTTGGTCAGGGGAAAGCCGCCATTTTGGATTTCAAAATGGCGGACCTCAAATTTTCACTTGTCAGGTATATCTCTGCTAAAGAGGCACCTAGAGTTCTGATTTTACCTGCAAAATATATGGTAGTGGGGTCACCAAACATATTGGTATAATTAACATTTGATTGCATGGCGGCCATGTTGGATTTCAAAATGGCGGACCCCAATAACTTTTCAGGTATATCTCTGCTAAAAAGGTACACAGTGCTCTGATTTTAGGTGCAAATTATATGGTAATGGGTCACCAAATATATTGCTATTTAACTAACATTTTGATTGCATGGCGGCCATTTTGAATTTCAAAATGGCAAGCTCAAAATGTTTCAATACGGTGCCTACAGTTGTAATTTTAGGTACAAAGTATAATATGGTATTGAGGTCAACAAACATATTGGTATAACGTCTTTGATTGCATGGCGGCCATTTTGAATGTAGCTCAAACCTGGTAACCACACAACAGCTCTGTACATCATAAATCACTCTTTCTGCATTTACAGCGTCCAAGATCACAGTCGGTGTGTCACAGCGATTTGTGACATCTGAAAGTTCCGGCAATGAACTCCAAACTGGACTAAATTTGTTGCCGTCCTTCCTCCATCCCCAGTTTGCTGGTTCCTGTTCAACCCTGAATGCATCTAGACAGTTGTACCACTTTCTGGCTTGTAGAGAAGACCGTTTCACATGTTCTCTTAATGCCGCAGATGTTGGGGGGATATTGAATTGAATTGAAATTTATATTTATACTGGGTAACCTCTTCAGTCAAAGACTGGTCTCCCAGAGGGCCCAGTTGGTGATCAGTGGCTGTGATGTACTAATACACCGGGGTAACCCCCTACTCGTCTCGAAAGATGTACTAGGTTCTTTAAAGTGCACACGAGCTAGATGTGTACACTGGACCTACGGTTTATAGTCCTTATCCGAGAAGACCCGTTCTACCACCAGAACCATGGAGTGAGTGAGCATCGAACCCCTGCCGATGTTATGGCTACGTAATTACGGTTCCACTGTCTTAACCGCTCGGCCACTCACTCAGTATTGTCAATAGTCTGTAGTAAAAGATATTGTCTTGCATCATTTACCTTCTTTCTACATAGTTACAACAAACTGTTCTAGATAATCTGTGTCACTAACATCCCCTACAGACAATGACATCGTCTCAAATTCCTTTCCTTGAACAGATGAAGTTGTATCACAACTGCTAAAGGAATGAAAGAACAAGAAGTAAGCGGCTGATGCTTGTGATCCAAGAGAAGTAATCTTGTGTATTGAGATATACTTCAAGTGCTTCCCCACTCCAAACTCGATCCAAAGCTCGTGGATGCCAGGTATTCTGTGGAAAGTTGACAATGAAATAACAACAACATCACTGTCTACAGTCTTGACAAGAATGCGCGGACAAATTTTAGCGGCATGTTTAACATGAACAAACATACGTTCATCTGCCTCTTCTATGTTACATGGCATCAGCGGTTTTATATTTACAGACTGGTTTGTTACAGCTCTGTCTCTCAGAGACCCTACAAACATTCCGTGATTTGTGTCAATGTTCTCTACTACTTCAGTTACAATTAATGAAACAACTCTGATTTGTTGTCATCATATCTCGAATATGTGGTCCAATTGTTGGGCATGCTCCCACTGGCTTTAACGCCCCTCCTTACACCAGAGCCGCGGTTTGAACGCGTACTAGACTTTAAACCGTCGTTAAAGTATCTATCGAAAACCAAATCTGGTCACGTCACTGATCGAAGTTGATGGTCTATATATGGTTGTACGACAAAATGAAGCACCATTAGTTGCTGCCAAGGTGTTAGATGGACCAGCAATAATCAATATGCTCGGCCCAATGATTCGAAGACATTCATTGAGTATATATCAAGTGTCATACAACCATCAACTTCGATCAGTGACACGACTAGATTTGTTTTTCGATAGATACTTTAACGACAGTTTAAAGTCTGGTACGCGTTCAAACCGCGTCTCTGGTGTAAGGAGGGTCGTTAAAGCCAGCGGGAGCTTGCCCAACAATTGGACCACATTTTTTAGATTTGATGACAACAAATCAGAGTTGTTTTCATTTATTGTAACTGAAGTAGTAGAGAACATTGGCACAAATCACGGAATGTTTGTAGGGTCTTTGGGAGACAGAACTGTAACAAACCAGTAAATATACAATCGCTGATGCCATGTAACATAGAAGAGGCAGATGAACGTATGTTTGTTCACGTTAAACTTGCCGCTGAAATTTTCCACGCATTGTCAAGACTGTACACAGTGATGTTGTTGTCAGCTTTCCACAGAATACCTGGCATCCACGAGCTTCGGATCGAGTTTGGAGTGGGGAAGCACTTGAAGTACATCCCAATACACGAGATTGCTTCTTCTCTTGGATCACAAGCATCAGCCGCTTACTTGTTCTTTCATACCATTAGCGGTTGTGATAGAACTTCATCTGTTTAAGGAAAAGGTAAAGCTACATTTAACGAGACTTTGAAAAAGATGCCATGTATGACTCCAGTTTTTGAGAGGATGTCATTGTCTGTAGGGCATGTTAGTGAAACAGACACAGATTATCTTGAACAGTTTGTTGTAACTATGTCTACTGCAGAACATTTAATGATGCAAGACGATATCTTTTTACAACAAGAGAAAGACTATTGAAAATATCCCCCAACATCTGCGGCATTAAGAGAACATGTGAAACGGAAGCCAGGAAGTGGTACGACTGTCTAGATGCATTCAGGGTTGAACAGGACCCAGCGAACTGGGGATAGAGGAAGGACGGCAACAAATTTAGTCCAGCTTGGAGTTCATTGCCGGAACTTTCAGATGTCACAAAGGTTTTAATTCGCTGTGGACACACCGACTGTGATCTTGGTGCTGTAAATGCAGAAAGAGTGATTTACGATGCACAGAGCTGTGTGGTTGCCAGGGAAAATGTAACCTACAATAAGTGTCCGTGTTAAATGCATGTAATTATGAACATAAACAAATAGTGTAAAGCCAGTACGGGTTGAGCTACATTCAAAATGGCCGCCATGCAATCAAAGACGTTATACCAATATGTTTGTTGACCTCAATACTATATTATACTTTGTACCTAAAATTATAACTGTAGGTACCGTACTGAAACATTTTGAGTTCGCCATTTTGAAATTCAAAATGGCCGCCATGCAATAAAAATGTCAGTTAAATACCAATATGTTTGGTTACCCATTACCATATAATTGGCACCTAAAATCAGAACTCTGTGTACCTTTTTAGCAGAGATACCTGAAAAGTGAAAATTTGAAGTCCGCCATTTTGAAATCCAAAATGGCCGCCATGCAATCAAAATGTTAGTTATACCAATATGTTTGGTGACCCCATTAACATATAATTTGCACCTAAAATCAGAACTCTAGGTGCCTTTTTAGCAGAGATATGCCTGAAAAATGAAAATTTAAAATCCGCTATTTTGAAATCCAACATGGCTGCCATGGAATCAAAATGTTAGTTATACCAGTATGTTTGGTGACCCCACTACCATATAATTTGCACCTAAATTCAGAACTCTATGTGCCTCTTTAGCAGAGATATACCTAAAAAGTGAAAATTTGAAGTCCGCCATTTTGAAATCCAAAATGGCCGCCATGCAATTAAAATGTTAGTTATACCAATATATCTTTGGTGACCCCATTACCATATAATTTGCACCTAAATTCAGAACTCTAGGTGCCTATTTAGCAAAGATATACCTGAAAAGTGAACAATTTGGGTCCGCCATTTTGAAATCCAAAATGGCGGCTTTCCTCTGACCAAATTTTGTGCAACCCTTCCATTTCATATTTTTGACACCCTAATGAATAACTGTGCAAAGTTTCAGAATGTTATCACAATTTGAAGGATTGGGTCACTTAACAGGCCTACTACAACATGTTTAATTGATTAAAGTTTAACTTTAATCGAACTAACACAAAACAATTGAAAATATATCACATCAATGACGATAAAATGACCATTACCATTCTAAAGGGAAAAATAGTTTAAGAGTTTCACTTAAAACTTATATAAGCCAAATATATATAACAAGTATGGATTCGGGTAAATTTAGCATTCCTTGCCTTTGGATGTCAAAGATACATTCGTCTGTAACTCTTGGACCTATTTGAAGAGAAAGCTTAGTAATCACCTTAATCAAATTCAGGATTGTAGTAACTTAATCTAAAGTGATTTGATTAATTAATAGTGGGTAATTTGAAATGCTGTATATTATAATCTTACTCCTGTATTCAAATTTATATATATATATATATATATATATATATATATATATATATATAAATCATACTGTAAATTATAGAAACAGTGCTCATATTCGGAACATGATCTCATAATCGCGTCGAGCATAGCTCATTGGCGAAAGTTCCATATTTTTTAGTTGTATGAAAAAATGTTTCTGGCTGGATTCGAACCTGCAACCTCTCGCTTACAGGGCGAGTATCATACCACTAGCCCACAGAGCCATGTATGGTATTATCACAGATTTTCACCCACCAGATACATTCTCTCATACAACAAACGCCCTCACAATCAGTGGAGGCTTAACAAGTCAGAATAAATTCCAACTTTAATTCGCAACGGTTTTTTAAATAATATTGTGTATATGTAAATCAATGATGTTGCGTAGCACCGTGTAAATTATATATAAATCATACTGTAAATTATAGAAACAGTGCTCATATTCGGAACATGATCTCATAATCGCGTCGAGCATAGCTCATTGGCGAAAGTTCCATATTTTTTAGTTGTATGAAAAAATGTTTCTGGCTGGATTCGAACCTGCAACCTCTCGCTTACAGGGCGAGTATCATACCACTAGACCACAGAGCCATGTATGGTATTATCACAGATTTTCACCCACCAGATACATTCTCTCATACAACAAACGCCCTCACAATCAGTGGAGGCTTAACAAGTCAGAATAAATTCCAACTTTAATTCGCAACGGTTTTTTAAATAATATTGTGTATATGTAAATCAATGATGTTGCGTAGCACCGTGTAAATTATATATAAATCATACTGTAAATTATAGAAACAGTGCTCATATTCGGAACATGATCTCATAATCGCGTCGAGCATAGCTCATTGGCGAAAGTTCCATATTTTTTAGTTGTATGAAAAAATGTTTCTGGCTGGATTCGAACCTGCAACCTCTCGCTTACAGGGCGAGTATCATATATATATATATATATATATATATATATATATATATATATATATATATATATATATATATATATATATATATATATATATATTTATATTGATGCGTTTAGGCTGCAAGAGTGCTCAATTGGAATCAAGAGCGAATATATATTTTTATAAAGTAGATGGAACACGGACGTCTATCACGGTGTTTCACGTTAAACGATCTTCAGTTGGCTGAACAATACCGTATCTCGATCGAAAAAAAAATTTAAAAAAAATGTATATATATATATATAATTTTTTTTATGTAGTTTATTTATGTAGATATGTAGTACTGTATCTATTAAAAAAGGTACTTGAACAAAATTAGTATAATCTTTTACAAAAATGCTTGTCAACTCAATGAGATCCAAATTGGCAATTGCCGCAAAATCCTCACTGGGTTTGACGTTGAAATTCACTCTAGAACTAAGAAGTTGAAAAGAGAACTTCCTGCATCTGAGTTTCAAAACAAACTCGGGATTATCGCCAATGATTGCCGTAAGCAATCAACGGTAATGGCCTGAAGGGGACATCACAAATTTGGTCTACCTGCAGACTTGGTTCGTTGGGACTTGTAACAAGAATCAGAGCAACACCTCTGATTCAGTTGTTGAAATTAATTGTCGACTTTCCGAAGGAGAGAAAAAACTTCTTTCCCGAGGACTTAAAAATCTGGCCAAAACCAAGGCAGGTCGGCGCACAACAACTATCTTTGGATATAGGGTCTTTATCCAGAAGATTACGATTACGTGAATATTTTTGCTGATTCAGACAGCACCACCACGCAAAACAAAGGCAACGTTAACAAATTTAGAAACATTTATCCAGGCTATTGAGGAGGATGTACAAAACTACGTCCCGAGTCCAGAGAAACGTGACAATGTCTCAAAACAAGAGAGGCAGGCCATTGCCAAATTGCGGCAGCATAACGATATCATCATTAAACCCGCTGATAAAGGTTCTGCCACTGTTGCTATGGACATCACATTTTATGAAGAGGAATCCTTAAGACAGCTAAACAATCCTCTTAATTATATATCGTAAACTTACAACAGATCCCATCACGGAAATTGCGGATAAGGTGACCAAATCTGTTTCTGTGATGGTAAAAGAGCACTCCATCGATCCTAAGATTGAACCTCATTTGGCACAGGTCAATCCAGTTCCAGGCAGATTTTATTTCCTACATAAAATCCACAAAGCAGGCAATCCTGGTAGACCTATTATTTCGGGAAATGGCACTGCTACAGAGAAAATTTCTAAATATGGGGATGATTTACTTAGACCATATGTGACTAATCTCCCTTCATACATTCAGGACTCCACGGACTTTATCCGCAAAATTTACATAATAATTCTGTTCTGGCTACATTAGATGTTTCATCGTTGTATACTACGTTAATAAATTACATGTTTTTCTACTTTTGGGAAAATTATTTAAAAGGACTTATTATTGAAAAATATAAGTTATTATAAAAAATTATAGAAAAGTAAGCACATGCAGTATTACGTCAACAATAATGTGTGACAAAACGCGTAAATCTTGTTGCTATGGTGCGTTTCTATGTTACAAAATCAGACAACTGTCATTCGTTATCGAACTGCATAGCGTACTACTAACGGCCTACTAACCTACTTTTCGTTAAACAATAACATTATTAATAGCATTATTATCAATGAACATGAGGAAGTAAGTAGTTATAACTTATGTATAAACTATTGTTTTAACCAAAATAATTGTATAAAGTACAATGAAAATTCGTAAATGATTTAAAATTACAAATTTAAATTGTCGCATTGCAATCTTTTTGGATCATGTTGAGACGCGTGCATGTTACTAAGGTGCGTGTCTATGTTACAAAATACACAGATACATCTTCATTCGTTATATCCAAACTTTGATACATAATAGATCGCTAAAGTAAAACATATTGATAACATTATTATCAATGGTCATGAGAAAGTAGGTACAGTAACTTTGTACAAAATATTGTATTAATCAAAATATAAACTTTCGTAAATATATTTAAAAATCTCATACCCTTGCCACTCTGTCATAAGCGCGTGCGTGTTTGCTAAGATGCTTGTCTATGTTACAAAATACAGAACAAAAACAAGAATATTAATCTTCATTGTAATAATTATATCCATCCCCAAACTGTGTACACTGCATAGAGACGTACGTACCCAGCCTTCATTTATGTAAAAAATATCCAGTTCGTTTAATAATACGAACAGTGTTAGTTACGAATTGTCAGCGTTAGTACGATTTGTAGCCTAAACCATTTTCTAATTTAATCACAATTAATTTTTTCCCAGTATTGATGGTCTACCATCATCTTACGGATGGAATATTCGACTAGGCATAGATAAAAAGGTGTTACGGTGTAAGGTAAAGAAAATGAAATGACGTGTTCTTACATAACTGTGATTTGCTGTTGCCAGTGACATACAGTATTGTATTAAAATTACTACAGTGATTAGTAAAATTACTATTACTATTTTAGTTTTGGAGGGGCGGACGCTGGGGTGTTGCCCTAGTTGCCCGGGCAACACCCTTAATTTCATACTAAATGTTTTTTTCTGCCACTAAATTAAAATTTAGATCCCACTTTATCATAGGCATATATTAACCATTAACGTCGTTATAGAAGTCCAGTGTTGGAAGAGTCTATATGTAAATTGACTGCAGCGTAAAATTAACCGCGCATAATTTAAGGGCGATCAGTGGATTTTTTTTTTCATTTCTCTACGTCCGTAAAATTAGGCCGAATTTCTGTAGTAATTACAAACTACTAATTACAAAATCCGTAATAATCCGAAAACCCCCTACTTAAGCCACTTTCACATCGCGCCCGGATTCGGTCCGGCGTCCTAAGAAAAATATTTCTACCATTGGGTGTGATTTTACATCGATCAAGAAATCTGATATCCGATGTCAAGCAAGGTCATTCATACTCAAAGCTGATTGGACAAAAGAAAAAAATCGTACGATTTCAGAAAACAAATGGCTTCTTGATCCATCGCTACGAATTTGGAACCCGAATCATGTACGTACTCAAATCGTACGAATTAATTGTGAACGATTCGTATGCTTTACAACTGAACCAATTTTCCATGATATTTTTCTCATGGTACCTCAAGAATCCGAGCGCGGTGTGAAAGCAGCTTAATAAATGAGCTAGATCGTGTACACCAATGCACTATGTGGCATGGTATTCTAAACTACCAAACAGTATTGTATTAAATAAGAAGTTCCTTAATCGTTTGATCTATTAGGCATAATAATTATTATTAGGTCAACTCTGTAACTAATGCACTACCCGATACTGAATACTTTAGGCCTACTCTGTTCAATCCGTTACACGTAAACCTAATGCAACAAATTATGTTGACAAAAAAAAAAGAAAATTAAATACTGTACCCGTGAAGTGCTCATTAAAACCATTTTTATGGTACATGAAAAAAAGGTTCTCGTATTCATGAAAAAAAAAAATAAAATACATAATATAATACAAAGTTAAAAATAAATATTTTTATGGTTAAAATTAGACTTGTTTTACTGCATGTGAGTTGTTGTTTTTACTTAAAATGTTGAGAGCATCATCTTGCATTCATTCCTTGGTGATGAGTTGTGGTAGTTCTCGTACATGAAAAGAAAGAAAACAGAATTACATATAATACAAAGTTATAAACAACATAAATATTTGTATGGTTAAAATTTCGCATATTAGACCTGAAATTTAACTGTCATTTGTTGTTTTTACCTAAAATGTTAAGAACATCATCTTGCATTAATTCCTTGGTGATGAGTTGTGGTAGTTCTCGTACATGAAAAGAAAGTGTATAAAAGTTATAAACAACATACATATTTGTATGGTTAAAATTTCGCAAGTTAGACTCGAAGTTGTTGTTTTTACCTAAAATGTTGAGACATTATCTTGCATTAATTCCTTGGTTGTCGTAGTTCCCGTCGTACATGAAAAGAAAACAATATATAAATTTATAAACAAATATTTATAAGTAAAACGTTTGGTTTAACAGTTACAGGCTACCCTCGAAATATATGATTGGTTAATTACTTACCTAACATTTCGGGGACATGTTGTTGTGGTGGTTGCAGTAAATCTAGGGAAAAAATACAAAGCTATGAAACAATAATATTTGTGTGTAAACGTTTAATTCAACTAGGTTAAGCCAGACTCAACCTTAAATTAATAACGAATTTGATTGTTTTACATGAAATATATATATAACTTTTGCTTGAACATCATCTCCAAGTCGATTTCTTGGTAGGTTGTAGAGTAGTACCCTCGAAAAGAAGTAGAAATCAAAAGAACAGAATTCAGAGTTATAAAAATTAACTTACAAGTGTCAAACTACTAAGTTAATAATTATATTATTTTTATTGAAATTAATTAAAATTGCGATTGAATATTCTTACCGGTATTCATCCGAGATATCAGTCGTGGCAGGGTTTCGTGAAAATGAAAAAAAACCCAACAAATTATAAAGTTATACTAACTGTAAGCCCACAGTACTTTTTTAAGTATGCTAAATCTTAAAAGTAAAAAAAAAAATATTTTTTTAAATACAATACAGTAAGTATTTTACCTATGACGTGTTAAAGGATTGTCCTGAATAAACGTCATGTATACCGTAGTTGCTGTTTCGTTGGCAAACTAAGATAGAAAAAAAATACAATAGCATTAACACATTATAATAACTAATATAGGAATAATATTTGCAATACAATGAACTCGAGGATGCCTTTATGTTTCTCAATATAGTATCATTAGCATTATTTATTATATATTAAAAGAATTATTATAGTGACAAATCTAGCTAGTTATTTACATTACATTTTTAATTTATTAACTGTACACAATACACAATAATTAATAAAAAATCGTATATACTTACTTAGATACAATACTTACCAATAGCAACAGGTTCGTTTTAATATTGTTATTGTTACATATACTATTATTATATTTATTTTAAGTATGAACATAAGACACTTAAAGAGAGAGAAACAAACATTGATGAATATGTTTTTTATATTATTACTGATGTTTACATTATCAATATTACTACTATATTATTCGTTTAATATTTTAACGACGCCACGAATGTGAATAATAAAAAAATTATGTTTAAATCAAACGCTGGTTAATACCCCGGCATGTTGGAATTATCTTTTCATTTTCTTGGATGGTATTCAAGATGTTAATTACAAGACCTAGAGATAGCCGATCATCCGCATTGAATGCCGTACAAGCCTGTCCAAGGTCAATCATCTCCCTACTTCCAATTGCTAGTGCTATGATTTTCAAAGCATGACCGACGGAATACACGTCACCCTTAACTGAATCGCAAGCACCATTAAGATATTTTTCTGGTGCTAAGTCTGGATAATCTTGTCGGAACTTCAGGCCCTCGTCCATCGATGAAAAGGTTAACTTCTTATGTTCTCTTGGGTATTGCAGTCTGCATGCCATACCGAAATCTGTAATCTTCGCTTTATATGTGGTCCCATCGTGGTGGATTAAGATATTTCTAAGCGCTACGTCATTGTGAAGCAGTCCTCTTTGATGGATGGTATTGAGGGCAGTGACCACTTCTATTGCCATAGACATACATTCAAGCGCACTTAATGAAGGTTGTCCTGTTTGCAATACCTGCAGAAATGTTGTACTGGACATGTTTCGAATGTTGCCAATAAACTCCTGTACCATACAGCATACTTGACCTTGGCGAAAAACGCCAAAGACTTGAGGAACAGAAGGTAGATCGTATAAAAACTTCATAACACGCGCTTCCATAACCATCTGGTACCATGCTTCATCAGGATTGTTATAACTATCCAAAAAGGCCGTTTTGACTGCGACAAGGAGTTGATTACCTGGAAAAAGATTTGATGACATCAAGTCAACACGTCCATAACTTCCCTGCCCAAGACGTACGGGATTACAAAGGTGAGAGACGCATGTGCTATCCAATAACCTCATAGGCGGCAGCATTTCCGAAAGTTTTGCTGTAGCATCTCTACAGTTAAGGACGGATGTTGGTGAGGTGGTGGTGTTACTTGTCGACGCACTATCGAAGCTACTTACAGATGACAATGGCCATTGCGATGAAGAAGATGATGAAACACTACCCAAACGTTTCCTTTGTGAAAGCTTACCAGTTGATAACGCGGATGTTGGTTTTTTTAAAATACACCGGGATGGAGAAGCGGTAGATGCCGAGGATGATGACGCCGCACTACGATCACGTTGCCTTGGGAGACTGATCTTTCCGGATGACAGACCTGGTATGGCAAGTATTTGGCCAGGAGAAAGCGCGAATGTCGATGACCGTGGCCTCACAGACGATTGTGATGATGATGGTGGTGATGATGATGATGATGATGATGATGATGATGATGACGACGACGACGACGACGACGATGACGACGACGACAATGACGACGACGAAGATGACGAACTCAAGTTGCTTTCCGCTGATTCATCACTTCTGATACAAAAAAGATGAATTACTGCTGTCCAAATCCTTCTAAATATTGACTTTCTTCTTTCTCTCTGGGGTACATCTTGTTGAGATCTACTTAATTCAAAACAAAACATAATTAATTCATAACACTAACAGTTACACTAGATTATTCGATAATAATTTCAATAGTAGACCAAGTTCCAGTAGTACTAAAGTAAAGAATAGCGATCAGCTTTGTAGGCCTACACTCAGCATGTTATCAGGGCTATGCCATACAAAAACTATCCTAGTATTAGTAAGTTCAGGAGCTAGTCTACAAATTACAATCACGTTTCTGCCTACCTTGACTACAGCAGAGCCAAGAACTAGGCCTAGCCTAGGCCATGGCTGTATTTATTATTTATTATTACATAGAGGCAGTAGGAATAGGTCTAGGCTAGTTAAGTGGCCTACTTAATCTACTACGTAGGCTAGTTATAGCGCCTAATTACCTAGGCCTAAGAATAAGATTTCTATTAATTATGCCTAGGTTAGCTTAGACCTAGTTTAGCTAGTCTACCTATCTAGTGTACTATTACTAATAGACCTGCTTCAAGGCCCTACCTATGTTGAAAGTCTCTCTCTAGTCTAGCCTACAGTTTGGCCTAGTAGATAGAGGCTAGACCTGGGCTACCTTTTAATTAGTACTAACTATACTACTACTACTACTACCTAACCTAGCCTAGTAATTTATCCTACTAGGCCTAGGCCTACTACTAGCGATAGGCTATATATTTTAGTTTTACGCACAGACCTCTAGGCCTAGCTAGACTAGGATTAGGAAAGAGGGCGTAGGCTTAGGCATCTAGCCTCTAGGCTTGTAGGCTAGACCTAGTCCTAGCTAGGGCCAGGCATAAGCTAGAATACTATTTATTACGCCTACATGGCATAGGCCTAGAGAGGCTAGTCTGCTAGTTTAGTCTACGCCTAGGCTTAGTAGAGTAGATAGGCCTAGGCCTAGCCTAGGATTTTGCCTTAAATAACAAATTACCACATTATATTGGTTAAGGCTAGGCCTACCCGCACTACGGGTAGGCTAGGCCTGGCCTAGGGCCTACGTAGTTACTTAGTAATAGTAGGCCTACCAACTAGGGCCTAGGCTAGGTTAGCTAGGGCCTAGGTCCTAGGCCTACCACAGTACTAGCCTACTCTAGTAGGCTACTACCTAGGCCCTAGGCCTACTACTAAATTAAAGAAAGGGGCCTATCTAGCTAGGCCTAGGTAGCTAGCGAGGCCTAGCTAGGCCAAGGCTAGTTATTATAGAATAGGCTAACCTAGCCTAGTAGGGTAGGCCTCCTAGGCTAGGGCCTGTCATTTTATAATAGTTGGGTAGTCCTAGGCCTAGTACTTAGGCCTAGGCTAGGCTAGGCCGAATAAAACAAACAAAACATTTGTTCAAGTCCAAAAAAAAAAGCATGGGCTTACCCTTCTTCATTTGGTTGGTCCATGATGCCTTGTTGAAGCTCAATCGATTTGTTGGTGGCCATTGCTTGGTGGTTTAAACAGAATCTTAGAATACTTAGTTTTCGAATTCGAATTTTGCTTAGTAACACGTTATGTGAAGACTATACACATCACACATTAAAACAACTGATGATAGAGATAGATCTCAGGTTGTTGTCGATTTTTAGGTAGCTGATGCGCTGCTTATATAGATAATAAGTAGCGCGTATGCGTGCACGTTCGAAATGCATCTTTTTGTTCTACGCGCGGTGAAAAGAACGGTCGGAATGTTCTATGGTTGCCATGATACGCTTTTCGAAATTCCATCGATCATTTTCGTACAGTAGGCCTACAGGACAAAGGCCGGTATTCATGAAAAAGAGAGGAAATTCAGATACATTACAAAAATAGCAATAATTAAAAATGTTTTTTTCCTTATTATATTGAGCTTTTAAGATTATACATAACTGCCCGGCGAATGGAAAAGTTAGGATTAAAAATATCATTTTTCAGTGTTTAGAATTTCCTCTCTTTTTGTGTTACAGAATGAAAAAAGAAGAGACCGAAAATGATCAAATAATTTAAATCAAACAGGAACAAATATCAAAGTTGGATCATCAGGTTGAAAAACTGAACAGCGAGTTAGTAAAATAAACATCTTGGATTTTTAAAACAATATAGGCCTAATGTTTAAAAAAATACAACTGTTTCGTTTTACATTTTTTAGATATGATGATGAAGGAAGATTTAAAATCAAAGTTTGTGAACTTGGAGATGGATTAAAACTATAAAAACAAAATATTAATTGCTTGCTTAAACAATATTTTAAAGCCTTTTCAACCTCCATTGACGTAGGCGTTAAACACTTATAGCTGGCTGTTCAAGGCTTGGTTCTCATATGAACAACCCTGGAAAGTCAGAAATTGCAAAATAAAATTGCCCTCTAGCATTTCTAAGATGTTTTCATCATTTTATTTCTAGACATGCAATTTTAAAAGAAGAATTGAAGTTAAATGATATAAAATTTCTTCAACTAAAGAACAAATATGAAATTCTTGTTGTAGAGTAGGCCTACGTATTTTTCATAATTATAGGTACAAATTATATAATTATTACACGAATGAATCCATGTGATAAGCTTTTAGATGCGTTGGTATTAAACATTTATATCACAAATGTAGCATGTTATCATAATATGTTTTTTGGATGTTTTATATTATTATGCCTATATGGAGAGAAAACCAAATTGGAAAAGAATGTGTTGATAATCATCATCATATTTATTTAGGATAAAGATGATTATATGTTACCTCACAAACACAGTTTTTCTAAATCAACCCAACACATAGGGCATAAACAATGTTTTGCAATAAGGGAAAAGAAGAGTTGTTCAAATTAAAGCGCTATAACAATGATCTCTCCAGAGAGTAAGTATAAGTGTCTTCAACAAACAAGTCTTCATATGAGAAGTTAAGCACAAGTAAATTTCGAGTCTTATTTATTCTTCTAATTTATTATTAAAGCCTTCAGATAATTTGTTTTGAGAGGGTGAAGTCGAGTAAGAGCTTTTTATTATTATTATTATTATTATCATCCACGGTTTGTCTATTAAACAATATCCTCATTTGCAACAGATGCTGAATTGATACAAAATAAATATTGCAGTTTTATACTGCAAATGAAAGCCAAATAAGAATGGACTGTCACTCAATTATAAACTGAACGATAATTATAATCTAACAAATGTATTCTTAAATCATCAACGATAACACTTTCAAAATGGTAATGAAGTCGATTATTTTATATTTTATAATGCTATATACATTGTTTGCCAGGTCAAATGATAAATACGAAGAATTAATGAAAACATTCAATGAAGGAAGAACAGAATTAAATAAAGTTTCAGATGGAATGGTTAAATTAACAAAAACGTAAGTACAATGAATAATGTACATGCGATGCAACGGAGAAAAAGATTGATGTTGAGCCGTTTTATTTAATTATAAAAAAGAATTTATAATTCTACATTTATCCAATGAAAATACTCATATGCAGTACTGTACATAAAATAAAAGAAAATTAATATACTGTACTAAAAAATGTTAAAGACGTATTGTCCATTGAAACACAAAAAAATGAAGGTCAAAATATTCTAAATTTAAATTGGCCATATCAAAGTAATATTAAAGTTATTCACTTTAAGTCGAAAATTTAAGCCAAAAACAAAAAAGTTTACGTAATTAACAGGTAAATTAATTTGATTATATTTCGTCTGAAAAATCGTCGCAAGCGAAAGTAAACAGATTTCAAACCACTAGTCCAAGAGCATTAGGGTTTGACCCGGACATTTCTGGTAACAAGCTAATTTTTTCAGGAAAGGTCCAGAACTATGATTGGAACATCATACTAAAAGTCCTGAAAAATCCTCCTTGTGCTCTCCGAGAAATTCAAGATAGCGTCCAAAATGGCGGCCATTTTAATTAGTCTATAACTTTGTAACCGCTTGTCGTAGAGTATTGATTTTGGTGTCAAATAGTTCACGATATATACATTCCTATTTACTCTAACAGAAAATGTTGTCAAAAAATGGTCGCTACTGCAGTTTCTGGCAGTTTGACCTTTGACCTGGTCTTATCTCGGTAATGGCTTATCACAGAAAATTGGGATTAGGCCCAAATTGTTCAGAACATACATATATTTATTTGGTGTAATGAAATATTTTATCCCAAAATGACCGGAAGTGAGGTTATTGACCTCTTATTGACCTATTCATATATCTTTTACCGTATCTCAAGAAATATTATATCGTATAGCGTTACTTTTGGTGTAAATCTTGTAAATTATGAATTTTGTCTTATAATTTATAAGAACTGGAAACATAAAAGCAACGTTGTTAACGTACTAGCAACCCTGGTACATAGAGTTAAGGTGGTTTACTATTAGGCCTAAAAAGTAGTATAAACACGTCATCATAAATCAAACAACTTAATCATTATCCAATTTTAAGATATTGTTTTGTTTCCTGAATAAGTCTTTAACTTCATGTTGGTTCAGTTTAAAATTGGAAAAAGAATCACACTCACAATTACGTAAAGAATTCGACAGCAACTTTACAGGTCACAAAAACAAGGCTTTGAGTGAAGAAAATCTTTGGCTACAACAAGTTTTTGAAGATACAGAATTAAAAAGGAGAAAGTAAGTAAAAATTATTTGACCAATGCAATAATACACATTGCCTTTTGAGGTATGTACACAATTAAATGTCAGATTTTTTGGATATGTTGTCTTGGTTAATTTGTTTTGTTTGTTAGGCTTTTCCTCTGTTTATTTATTCCCCTCCCCCCCCCCCCCCCCACTTCTTTATTATTCGTATTGAGACCACATTGTTTGCTGAACGCACTACAAATTATGTTAAAATTAACATTAATATTAAATTTATGATAATCCTGGTAGAAAATTATTTTATTAAATATTAAATAGCATAAAATTCATTTTATAGATATGAAGGAAAATACATAGAAACGAAAGCCGATCTGTAGGAAGCTAAACAGTTGCTAATAAAGAAGATTAAGAAAACAAGCAAAAATGCCAGAAGTCTTGCGTAAGTAGACAAAAGTTACTAATCACAAAAACAATATTGATTGTTTATACAGTACAAAGAAAACTTATTTGCCTGCAGTATAATAAATGTATTGATATCAGTTTTTAATGTTTGCATTTTAGTAATTGATATACCGGTACTATTTAAATGTATGCATACATTGAGAATAATAATTATTAAAAATTATAAATCAATTAAACCTAAGTTGTATGGAGGGCAATACATTGAAGTCATATATTCACCTTTAGTTGCAAACAATAAATGAAACACATTTTACAGGTTGTGATGAAAATGTAAAGAAATTGCAAGAACTTAGGGGACTTCTAAAGGCAAAAGAAACAGAGGCATTTGAAATGTCTCACGAAATGCAAAGGTAAGAAAATGTTATCGCATTGTAACCAATATTATGGACATTCTAATGGTTTTGTTATGAACAACAAACATTCGACACTATTTTGCCACAACCATCGTCTTGACAGTCGAAAGTCAATGCTAGAAATCAAATTGTCGCGCTATTGTTAGTTAAACTGATCGTTTTCAAACAAACTTTGAACGATCAACAATGATAGTCAACTGGAAAACAGGCTTCAACCTTTACTTTTCCTAGCATTACGCGTAGGCCAAGTCGAACGATTTTAGTCGAAATAGCAAGGCATTCTCAACTTTACCTTCCTTTGACTTTAATAGTATTTATTCGTCAAACGAACTTACTTGCTTAATACTTCTACCATGGAAGAGTTAATAGCAACTACTGTATTTATTTTACAGATTGAGTTTAAATCGTGGTCAACAAAAGAAAAAATTAAAAAAGAGACCAGAACAAGAGAAGTGTCTTAAACTGAAGCAAAAGGGCAAAGCAAATCACTGAAGCATCTGTTACCTCAGCAGCATTCATTTTATAACACAATGATGAAGAACAGACTCGTGTAAACCGATTTACAGAAGTCTATTTGAGAGATACTACTTAAGAACCACTATTATGCCATTTCCGTGAATGGATTTAAACGTGAACGTATACATCACCCCTCAAAACATCAACTGTTAACTATCATTTTAAAATACATACAAACATAGGGAAAAAGGGCAATAATTAGCATGATTTAGGATGGTTAAATCATAACGAGTATCTTTTTTAATTTAGCCAAAGCCACCTGGGATAAACAGAAATATGATGGCCAACAATATGGAGAAAAACAATGAAAATGGACCTGAAATTATAGATGCTGAAGCCAATCATCTGCAAGCCTCAAGTAGGCCTACAACAGATGTTACTGATCCTTTTGGCAGACCTGCATCTAAAGTTTCTTCAGTTCAGTCTGATAATTCCGGTTCATTGACATTAGTAAGCTCATCTGTCAGTAAAGACAAAGATAAGGTTGGAGCCAGTACTGATAATACAGCAGACAGAAAAGAATTAAAGCACAGCATTGTAGACGTTGGTAAAGAGAGTAAAACTGCTGACGTCAGCACTGCTCCACAATGCTGAAGAAAAGTGGGATATCAAGATTAAATAATGATGAACAATAATGAGATGACAATTAATGTGACATTTTGTAAAATAATTTTATAACGATAATGATTGGGAAATTAATTAGAGCGTTTATTTTTAATATCTGCATGATTCTTTGTTGATAACACATTTTTATAACATAATTATCATAACTTTCAATTGTTGAGTGTAGAACAAAATACATGTTATAGCTTTTGGTGTGGTGTGAATATTATGTAAATCTTGATGAGTGTACTGTACTCAGTTGAAGCATGAGCGGTCACCGCCCGTAAGCGGCTACCTCCCTTAACGGCCGCACTTCCAAAAGCCCGTTTGTTCTTCCTATCTAATTAGTGCATTTGGTACCTTCCGTAAGCGACCGCGGCCACCTTTTTTAAAGTAAAAAATTGATTTTTTATATGGTAAATTACCTCCCATAAGCGGCCCAAAAAATTCGTATTGACTATTGATTTTTGCATATTGCATAACCGTTAAATAAATGGATAAATACTAGTAGGCCTACATCTGACGTTTTTAATCATTACTTTTAGATGAGATGAGAAAAATACACAGATTTTGATCGACCATTGTCATGCATAAAGCTTTTAATTGTCTGATAATCATAATACCTGATCCTAAACAATAAATACAATTAGCTCGAGGATTTAGATGCCGAAAAATATCATGCATAGCCATTAATACGTGATCTTGACCCTCTATCGACAGAACCTCCCGTAAGCGGTCATTTCCACTTTTTCCGGTCGCATTATTTTTTTCCCTATTAGGTTAAGGCAGAAACTATAGAGGAATCCTTACATGAATATTCATGATGTGACGGAAAACCCTGGAAATAGTTTTCACGCGGTAATCGAAAATGATATCTCGTCGCGCTGCTAGGGTAGCTGCTGCAAAAACTCACCAACCATGTACCGCACCTTCGTACATGGGAAAATCCATGAACAGCTAATGCAAAATAGTTGAGGAGCCAGAAAGGGTTTACGTGCACCCTCTAGCAAACTATGTTAACAATGTTTTTTTGCTTCCTTATATCAATACAAATCAATTTTTTGCTCTTGGCCGAAACAAAATTGGGATGCTTGGTCAGTACAGCGGCTAAAAGGTCAATATGGTCAAAGTTAGAACTGTGCGTAACTTGGTAACTACTAGGTGTATTGGAATATTTTTTGTACCAAACTACTCAGAAGACCCATATTTCTATTCACTCGAATGGAAAACTTTTGCAAAAATATCAATATCTCAGCAACCACTAGTCAGAATGTTGTCTTTGCTTAATATCAAAATACACTCATATTGATATCACTCTAATGAACAAGTGCCAAAAGACATATCATGGAAATATTTAGCAGCCAGGTCAAAAAATGAGTGAGTGGCCGAGCGGTTAAGACAGTGGAACCGTAATTACGTAGCCATAACATCGGCAGGGGTTCGAGGCTCACTCACTCCATGGTTCTGGTGGTAGAACGAGTTTTCTCGGATAAGTACTATAAACCGTAGGTCCAGTGTACACATCTAGCTCGTGTGCCCTTTAAAGAACCTGTACACCTTTCGAAACGAGTAGGGGTTACCCCGGTGTATTAGTACATCACAGCCACTGATCACCAACTGGGCCCTCTGGGAGACCAGTCTTCGACTGAAGAGGTTACCCAGTATAAATATATATTTCAATAAATCAATCAAAGTGATAGTTTTGGTCTGAAAATACTAGGAATGAATATGTTTTAAAAAAATAACAAGAAAAAGTGGAGCCTTTCTTTTCAGATATCACATGATAAATTGAAACGTGTTGCCCACGATACACCATACGGTAGGCTACTCCAGGCCCGTAAACTAGTTTTTATAGAGGGGTTCGAATTTGAAAGCCTTTCATAGACCTACCAATTACGATTAATGTGTATGTGTCTATTAAATTTCAAATACACCTGCTCTGTGGATGATGGTTTTCAGTGGAAGAGATGGCGATTAGGAGGGAGTTCTCAACCTCAGAACCCCCCCCCCCCCCCCATCGTGTTCGGATTGAGTAAGGATGTTTTGATAATATGGACCTATAGTTGACCAGAAATTAAGTTATGTAAAAATCGTATCAAAGTTCCAGCTTGGAGTCAATTGTATAAAACCTTAAAAAGATATTTGAATCTGAAATATACACATAGGTCGTGCCAATTTCAATGGTAGGGGTGATTGAGGGAAGGGGTCGTCTGCACCACCTCAGTTCCATCATGGTTGGGGCTGAGGTAAGAAATGAAAACATGGACCTTTTAGTTGATACAATCGTATCAAACTTCTCAATTCTCTAACAATAATGTTGTTGTTTGTACTGTCTACTTTTAATTTATGGATAGGGAAAGTCACGCCGTCTCCACACACATAGACTTCCCAACTCATTATGCTATAATACCAAATTTAAACTCTTGCAATATTTCACTTTAAAACTATACCCACTTTCTTTCTTGCTTGTGTGTAAAATTATGAAAATCTAAAGACAAATCAAATAAAACCGTTACTACAGTAGTATGACTATGTTATTATAAACCTAAAGGACATTTTTGTTGGATTTACTAATAATTTAAGAAGCAAGTAAATGAATGAACCATCATACTACATCAGTGCGCATGTGATTTTAATTAAAACTAGTATCCTAAATATAGGTTTGTGAATAAAGATTACTATGCAACTAATTTACATTTTTTTTTTTTTTTTTTATTTATTTGGTATATTAAAAATACAGCCAATTAAAAAACGACAGTAAAGGACTGAAATAAATTGCATTACAAATATATAACAATTAGTTAAAATTTCTATAAAAATAGAAACATCCTATTAAAATTAAATATCGTACCATGAATTAAGAAAACATACAAAACATTCAGTTATTAAATATCTTAAAAATACAGGGGTACCAAATTACAACAAGGAACTAAATAAGGCCCATTGACTTAACAAAAAAAAAGCTAATTTGTATTAAAAAGATTCAATATAACTAAGTTTGTTGCATCAAACAGCTTATTGGAATGGAAGGAAACATTGGAACATCTGAACAAAACAAACCTAAGTTCTTTAGAATTAAATTATTAATTTTTAGTTTTAATTAAAATCACATATGAATGATGTTTAAGGTCTACCGTGCAATGTCATAACAAACATGGTAAGCTTCTTAATTAGTATTAGCTATACATTATTATAAGTTAGTGATTCCAACAAAAAGGAGGACAGGTAAATAAACAATATCTATAATATAGTCATACTACGGTTACTTTGATTTGTTTTTATTGTTCAACTATGGTTTTAAAATATGTAACAGTATACTGTATAGCATTTGTCATTCATTTACCTGAATTTTTTAAAATTGTTAAACACTGATATAGTTTAGATCTGTAATTATAATACTAAATATTAATAATGATCTTGGTGATGAGAGATTTAACTGTGATGTTATTCATTAAAATTAATAGAATTTCCTACTTAGGACTTCCGATACAAAGTATTCATAGTATATACCATACTCAAACAACAGTCAATGATATTTTGATATTAAGCAAGACAATATTCGCTTGTTTTTAAAAATGTAAGTGTGCTCCACACAAAAATGTTTGTACTAGCTATAGGTTAAATGTCAAAATAAGGTGTTTTTTTAACATTTTGTGTATTTCTGTTGTATTAGAGCAAAAATAATTATATATATTGCGAGTAATTTGAGACTAAAATTATAACTTTCTGACTAGTGGTAGCTGAGATATTGATATGGCCATTTTCTTGACCAATGGTCAAAAATAAAGTTTCACGGTCATTTTTGGCAAAAGTTTACCATTAAAGTGAATAGAAATATGTATCTTCTGAGTATTTTGACACCAACTACGACCATATCTGCCTAACAATTTCTGAGATATGAAAAGTGTGCTCTAAGCCAAAAATGTTTGTGCCGGCTAATGTCAAAGGTCAAAATTAAGGGTTTATTGACAGTTTATGATTTTTATTACATTAGAACAAATATAAACATATACTTTGCGAGTAATTTGAGACCACAATTATCACTTTCTGACAAGTGGTAAATATTCATATGGCCAATTTCTTGACCAGTGGTCAGAAAAGGGGGTTCTGTCCACTATGGCGCGCCAAGCTGTCATTTATTCAAGAAATAGAGATATCTTAGTTTTTAATAGAGATATCTTAGTTTTAAATAGAGATATTTTAGTTTTAAATAGAGATATCTCTATTAATAGAGATATCTTAGTTTTAAATAGAGATATCTCTATTTAAAACTAAGATATCTCTATTAAAAACTAAGATATCTCTATTAAAAACTAAGACCACAATTATCACTTTCTGACAAGTGGTTAATGAAATATTCATATGGCCAATTTCTTGACCAGTGGTCAGAAAAGGGGGTTCTGTCCACTATGGCGCGCCAAGCTGTCATTTATTCAAGAAATAGAGATATCTTAGTTTTTAATAGAGATATCTTAGTTTTAAATAGAGATATCTTAGTTTTAAATAGAGATATCTCTATTTAAAACTAAGATATCTTTCCGATTAATAGTATATTGTACAAAATAAGGACGGTTCAAAAGGACGATAGTCGGGTTCATTGCAATGAGTATCGACGTGTTCACGCTTAAATTTATTTTTCGTATAACAAACATGGAGATAACAATTATCTTCATCTACATCTTCTACTCCTCCCCACTGACTGTGCTTGGAATAACACGTATTTTATAAACAATTTTCTAGGCATTGACCGCAAACCAGAGATATCTCTATTAATAGAGATATCTCTATTAATAGAGATATCTCTATTAATAGAGATATCTCTATTAAAAACTAAGATATCTTAGTTTTTAATAGAGATATCTTAGTTTTTAATAGAGATATCTTAGTTTTAAATAGAGATATCTCTATTAATAGAGATATCTTAGTTTAAAACTAAGATATCTTAGTTTTAAACTAAGATATCTTTATTTCCGAATAAATGACAGCTTGGCGCGCCATAGTCCACTTTTGACAAAAGTTTTCCATTAGAGTGAATAGAAATATGGGTCTTCTGAGTAGTTTGGCACAAAAAATATTCCAATACACCTAGTAGTTACCAAGTTATGCACAGTTCTAACTTTGACCGTATTGACCTTTTGGCCGCTGTACTGACCAAGCATCCCAATTTGTTTTCGGCCAACAGCAAAAAATTGATTTGTATTGATATAAGGAAGCAAAAAAACATTGTTAACATAGTTTGCTAGAGGGTTCACGTAAACCCTTTCTGGCTCCTCAACTAAAACAAAATAAATAAAACGTTATAACATATACATATTAAATGAATTAATTAACAAGGCCATATAGATGGCTGCAGTCGCGTGCTTAGTGTTTACCGACCGACCGACCAACCTACCAACTGACCGAAATTACTGAACATGTTTAAAAATGTTGAAATGTTTAAAAACAGTTATATTTTTTTAATTTACACGTGCGTAGCCTGTCACTTTTGACGTGCTCTTATAACGTAATTTCGAGTTGAAAAGTAAGTCAAGAAAACAGAAATCGGGCAAAAGAGTGCGCAATAACATTTAACGTGCAGTGCGCGCGCAAAAATCTGCGCACTCATGTCAATTTTGTAAACGCTTAAAATTGCCTGAAACGTACTCTTATTTCATCGAAAATAAATTTTGAAAATTTTAAGCGCGTGTACGCATGCGTTACATGCGCTACGCACGTTATTGTATTGCCATATGATGATTTATGCCCTGAAATTTATGAGTACCAAATTTTATTTAATTGTGATTCATGGTTGTGAAGATATGATTACAAACGTGATTTCGTTAAATCGTGCGTTGACCGCGTAATTTTTTATTGCGCACCGTGAAAACATAACCACATCGATTCCTGGCCATAAGGAATATACTGTGAACAATAGACTTAGCTAGATTAAACTGATATCAAGATAAGGTCAGAAAGCGATAAAACGCATAGTGATACCGGACCGACAGACAGACCGACCGACCGACATAGTGAACTATAGAGTCGCTTCCACGCGACTAAAAATCACGAATAACCTCAGAATCAAATGTGATACAGGATTAATTATACCATAGCTAGGCCTACATATTAACGGATTCTGCTAAAAAAGGCAAGTAAATTAATTCACGATGTTTGTATTTTACCTTACCAGCTAGGCTTACAAAACTAAGCCCAACTAAGCTGGGCCTAAACGGGCCTAAACTAAGCCCAACTAAGCTGGGCCTAAACGGGCCTAAACTAAGCCCAACTAAGCTGGGCCTAAACGGGCCTAAACTAAGCCCAACTAAGCTGGGCCTAAACGTCTAAGAGAGAACTTTCGAGCTACTTAGGTAGTGCATTGTTTTTCTCTTTTTATCATAATTAACCTTAATATAACGCACATTTAAGGTTTAATGTTCTTAAAGTTATAAAATATGCAAAATGTTTACAAAACCTAAAAAATTGCAGGTCTAGTGTCTTTAACTAAAACATCGAGAGAAAAAAAGAGTACAGTAACTCCGATCTGCACTGCGAACGTGCATCAGACAGTGTGCTTTGCAAGTATGACTTCATGACGAAGTGCGAACAATCATCCTAAAATCAAAGAGTAAGTCATGTGAATTAGATCCTCTACCGACATGGCTCCTGAAGGAGTGCCTTGAGGAACTTCTGCCTTTGATAACAGCTATCGTCAATGCATCACTACAGACGGGTTACGTTCCACGCGATTTTAAACATGCGCTTCTTAAACCTCTCATAAAGAAACGTAACCTAGATCCGGAAACTCTTAAGAACTATAGACCTGTATCTAACTTACCATTCATGTCCAAAATCCTTGAAAAAGTTGTTGACGCAAGCCTAGAAGAACACATTGTAATTAATGGCGTTCATGAGTGCAATCAGTCGGCATGCAGGAAATTTCACTCAACGGAGACTGCCCTTCTGAAGGTCTAAAGTGACATTATCACGTCTCTAGACAAGGGTTACGCTTCTGCGCTTATACTACTTGACCTTTCAGCCGCCTTTGATACGATCGACCATCAGACACTACTTCAACGGCTTTATCATCATTTTGGAGTACGTGGAAATGCCCTAGCATGGATTTCATCTTATCTGAAGGATCGTTATCAATCAGTTTTCATTAATAATGCGCGTTCGAATCCACTTCCCCTTAAATATGGAGTACCGCAAGGATCGGTCCTTGGACCGAAGTTTTATTCGATGTACACAAAGCCCATTGGAGACATCGTTCGGCGACATGGACTCGGCTACCAGTTGTATGCGGATGATACGCAAATGTACGTTTCTTTTCGCCCAAATGACAAGTCAGAAATACAATCTGCTCTAATTTCGATGGAAAAATGTGTTTCAGATGTCAAGGTATGGATGACCCAAAACATACTGAAATTAAATGAAGGAAAAACGGAAGTGATACTCTTTTCGTCACGGTACACTAAGACCAGTATAAATTTGGACGTGAATGTCGGAAACATAGTTCTAAAACCAACGTCGACTGTGAGAGACCTCGGAGTAATATTCGACAAACATCTTACTATGGATTCACATGTACAATCGATCTCGAGGCAGTGTTATATGCACTTACGTAATATCTCTCATATCCGACGTCATCTAACATATGATGCCACGAAATCATTGATACAACTACAACTACAACTATTGATAAATTACAAAAAGTCCAGAATACGGCAGCGCGAATAATTACGAAAACCTGTAAATATGAGCACATTACACCTATTTTAAAGGAGCTCCATTGGCTACCGGTGCAGGCACGCATAAAGTATAAGTTACTTGTACACACCTTCAAGGCATTGCATGATCAGGAGCCGACTTACATCAATGATATGCTGAAGGTTTATCAACCAAATAGGCCATTACGATCACAGGATTCTTTTACTTTATGTGTTCCTAGAGTTAAAACTAAATCGTATGGTGAAAGGTGTTTCATGAAGGCCGCGCCGACTCTATGGAATGCTCTTCCATACCAGCTCCGCAGTGCTTCTTCCTTGAACATTTTTATGGGGGAACTTAAAACACACTTATTTGTGTCATACTACAACAATGATTGATTTCAATTTGAATATAGTATATTGATGCCTATTTTTGTAATCTTGTATTTTTCTACTGCAATTTGTTTGGTCAATTACTGTGCAATAATATTTTTAATCAATTTAATTAAAATTAAAAAAAATAAATTAAATAAATAAATAAATAAATAAATAAATTAAATAATAATTAATATGTAAATAAATTGTATTTTTGTAATCGTAGTTTAAGAAATTCCGACCTATTTTGTATATCGTTCATTTTATTTTTCTATTTTATGCGATTTTAATTAATGTACAGTAAGAATATTTATAACTTAGTTTAAGAAAATCTTATTTCGAATAATTTGAGGTTACTTTTGTAATTATTGCTTATGATGTTTGTCTTTATGATGTGAAGCGCCTTTGAGCATGAGTTTTCATGAAAAGGGCGCTATAGAAATCTGGTAAATAAATAAAAATAAATAAATGAGTTCAGGCATGACTCATGAATATTTATGATATATGCACGGCCTCTATAGTTTCTGCCTTAATCTAATAAATAGGAAAAAAATATGCTTCCCGATCTCGATAGTGGCTGTTCAAACTCTCCGCGGCGCATGTGTCCGTTAAGGGGCGCAGCCACATATAAGTCCTTTGATCCTTGGACGTACTAGCTGTACCATACTCATGCTCAGATATACCACAGTTGCTTTGTAACCAGTATCATTGTCCATGTGATTTGACTAGCAACAAAAGGGTCTTGTGAACCAGCCAGCCACGCGCGTCTAATGCCTTTTGTTTCGTAAAGCCCATTTCACACCATGCGTATAATTTTCGACAAACAATAATTTGTAAAATTCAATATTAAAGCGTCTGTCTCGTACCTATGCGTAATATTTAAATTTCTCTTCTTCTGAACTGTGTTCACCAGTGACTGCAGTATTTATTTAGTTGAGCTTTCAGATTATGTCTGGCTAGGTGAGTAATTATAAAATATTCTTTAATATTTTACAAATTATTTAAAGTTGTGAAATAAACGAAAGGAGCTTATCATCTTATGTTGGATTGTTTATGTTATGAATATTTAATGATTACGAAAATGATAAGATCGTATCATTCCAAGTCAAACATAAATCTATCTGTATCTATCTTACAGTCCACGTTCGAATTAGGACTTAGATAGAGGGGATTCCATGTTTCTTACAATGTTCTTCCTTGCGTTGGCCTACATCTTATCTACACTATCAAACTAGTTTAACAAAAAAAAGTGTGACGTACCCAAATATGGTAGTGAATTGACGCAATCCTGTCCATATGGTTATGAGCACATCATATTTCTTTTCACATACAGGCAGAGCTTTAAAATATTATTTTAAGAGCAAGGGTACTGAGCGATGAATAATTTACGTAGTTAGTAGTGATGTATGATCGTCCGTATCACGATTATTAACGTTGTGGTGCTTCCTTACATATTATAGATTTATGAAGTAATTATTCATTCCATACCGTAATTACAGTAGGCCACATACTACCTCGCCATCACTAACTAGAAAGTGTTTGGTGTGATGACACATAACAAGTATACATTTGGCTTTATAATATCCCTCCCATTTTGGTTTCAGACTACTAAAATCCAAATGCGTAGTTCTAAACACCAACATATTTGTGGCGTAAGGTAAACTATAATCACTATAATTATGCTTTATGCTGTGAAATATAAGGGTTATACATATGCAAAATACATATTAATAACATTATTTGAATTTTAAAACAATGATTGTTTTATTCTGGGTTTCAGACGCTAACGAAGTTATGATAGAGACTGTTCCAAACTGCGTGTCAAAGTCAACATGCTGAAATTAAACATGTCGCTCTAATTTGATATCTGGGTGTATTATTTCTAAATAAGTGTTTATACAGATATGGCTATAAGTAAAGCTATACAGCAACAGAACAGACGTAGGATTCGTATAGGACATTCATCGACGTTCGTGATAAAAATGAAGTTGGTTTTTGCAGCCATGACACTTGCAATTGTTTATGTACAATCCGGCGTAATAGTTCAGGGACCACAAAGCATTACAGTTATCGAAGGAGATACTGTGATACTCTCGTGTAGAGCTGATGGTTTAGATGAAACATCAGGCCAAGCTGTTATTTGGGAAGAGACAAGCTCACATCCAACCATCAGCCATAATCGGCAGATTGTCAGAGAGGAGAAAATGAACAGATTTTCAATTGTAGGTAACGAGACAAATGGTGAATACAATCTTCAGATAACATCAGTCATTCCCGAAGATAACGGAATATATTCATGTTCTGTTTTTCGAGGTTCGAGCACAAATGCGTCAGCATTTCTTACAGTTCTGTATCCTCCATCCAATAAGTATCCTGTGTGCTTTCCGCTTGAAAATAAATTACAGTTTACAGAAATCGAGATGTTGTCGATCGTTTGCAAAACGGGAATATCGTATCCACCAGCAAACGTATCGTGGATGAACGCTAATAGCCAAGTCATTAACGATACAAATGTGGTATTGATCGGCGACGAATACATTGTGTCTCATAAAGAAGTAATTTACAATTACCACGACGGAGCTTCATTTACTTGCTCTGTATCACATCCACTGTGGTCTAAACCAAAAAACTGTTCAATAGGTCCATTGTACATTCTCTACCGACCATTGATAACAATATCAGTGCAAATGACAACCGCCAATGTCGAATTAAAATGTGTAGCTATTGGAAACCCGTCAACATTCACGTATAAGTGGGTGGTGTTCTTGGGCAATCAGACGTCACCACAAGTCTACTTTAAAAAGTTAGATATTATGAGTGAAACTGACAGTCTAATACTACAGAGAACGGATTATTATAGCGCCGAACTAGTCGTTGAATGTTCAGCTAGAAACTCAGAAGGAGAAGGACGAACAAATGCTACCATCATGCTATCCTCATCTCATTGTCGAGGTAGTACAACTAAGATTATAGATGTGTGTCGAACCATATCAGTTCCGACTATTTGTGTATTGGTCATTCTCATTATTTTATCTTTGATAGCCATTGTATTCCTAATTATGAAGATACAAAAGCTAAGAAAGAGCGCCGCAAAGACTGATGTATCAAACGTAAGCTCGAGGGTGGAAATGAAACGGAAAGGTAACAACGGTGTTTATGTTACACTAACTGAATCGATCGAAAACTTGGAAAGAATTTGATACCAACATTAAACTAAATTCATTCATTTATCAATGGTAACCACTTAAACGAAAAGTCAACAAAATAAAAAGATGAAATTTAAATTAATGAATGTTTTTATCTATTTATATAATTGTATACGTAGAAACTGTACATAATTGAAGTAAATTAGAGGAGTCTTTTAGATACAATTCTTCAATCGTCTCTCTTTGATCAAGATTTAACAGTTTGATTGTGGCAATGTAAATCATCCAATGATCAACCTGCCTTTATTAAGCTCTAAACTATGTGTCATTTAAGTAATCATAAATAATTATTAGTATTATTGATTGTTACTCTACGAATATTAGCAAAATAGCAATACCTCCAAAACATCAATAATGAATTATCTGTAAACGTACTAGAATCGATTATTCTTTCTTATCATCATTTTGTTGTTAGGTTCAATTTATACAAGAAAATTCTCTTCCACTAAACACAATTCTAATTTAATCATAGGCCTATACGTTATACAAGAATATTTAAGTTTCGCACGACAATCGTATTAGAAGTTAACGAAAGCGTTATATTAATATTATCAATATAAACAAATACACATTGTACCATTATAATAAAATTAAAATATTCGAATATACAAGGTACTAAACAGGTATAAATCTAGAATTATTAGTAAAAAACCTTATAAACGAATGAGAAATATTGCTCATACATTCTAAGTTACATGAAGCTTAGTCATTATGAAACTTTACCCACTTTCTAAGATTTATATTACAAATGTGTCGCTTTATATTCTTATATTATAATATAACATAACAAAAAGAGGGGAGTAAAAGCATATCAACTATGTCAATTTAGGTAGTAACTTGCATAATAAACATGATTGTTATTGCTAACGCATGTTCATTGACTTATGGGATTTATGTTGTGTATAATGGAGAAATATTTGGGCTTTATTAACCTACGCACAGATTAGACCAATGTATCATTATCTAATTTTTAATTTCAATTCCTACTGTATATAATAGAAATGTTTTATTTTAAGGTCTGTTACCCATTTTTGTTTTATAAGTGTCAGGCCTATGACCTATTAAGGCCGTTTATAGGCCCCATATGAAGTTTTAAGGCCCGTTTTTATGCCCATTTTTAACATGATGTCCGTACGCACGATAATCGAGGACGATAAGTAGATAAATATATACATCTATATAGAAAACAGGAGCTGATATTGACAAGGTGAATAACGACGCAAGCCTTCGCATTTTGGTCACGTATCACCCGAATAGTCGAATAGTCGTGAACACGATTTTACATTAAATCGCCGCCACAAACGCTGGGGGCGTTTCAATCGATGAATATGAAATATTAATACGGACAGAAGGATACGATTTTGCATTATTACTGCAAGTTAAAAGTAAATGAACATTTTGTTTTCTTGCATGCATTCTTGAATTACATGTAAATCTTTGTACTGGGAAGCTCTTATACTGTTTGTTTAAAATTGAAATTTGATTGAAGCTAACAAGGCCGGCATCCTGAATAAAAGGGTGTTGCAGCTACACGGACGAATGTAAAAGAAGCAAAGACGGGCAGGAATTCACTGAGAGATGTAGTCTTAACCAATCCATGTTAACAATTCGGTAAGTTGAACATATTAAGTGTAATGTTTTACTATGCATAACCATTTGTATATTAATTGTTTGTTATGATTTATTAGCAAAATCAATGTTCAAGATTTTTAATTGAGAGGATAAATCGTAGTGAAGACAATTGCTGCTAATAACAAAAAGTGATGCTGAAAATTTGTATGGAAATTTGTTTCAATATTGAAAAAGAAAAAATGATGATGATCACTTAGAATAAATATTCCTTATTAGTCAATGATGCTGTGGCTAGAGTTGTCAGTGTTCCTTAATGATTGGTCGAGCATAAAAGAATGATTGATAAGGGAAAAATGAAATATATGTATGATATTAACCGTGATGATTACAAAAATGACATTCATCGAATAAACTATTATAAACAGATTTAGTTAAATCAAGTATTATACAGATTTATAAAACAAATTTAAGGAGATTTGTTTGTTATGAATAGTATATTGTACTTGTTTTAGTAAACCAATCAGTTTAAAGCAATTGAACATAAGCATCAACATGCGGAATTCCATTTGTAATATTGAATAATACCGTAGAATTGGACTTTTGACTTTTCTTTATATATTAAATATTTGATGTAAATTATTGCAATATACTGTCAGACAGTCGTTTTATTAGAACTTCACTAAGCGTAATTCTAAACAAGTTCAATTATACAGTTACATCACTGCATATATTCATTTGTTGTAAACCCGTCTTATAGTGAGACAGTCGACAGTCAGCAATATCCTATAGTAAACATATATCTGAAGAAGTTTAATAAGAAATGTTATACTGCTTAATGGTGTATGTTGTAAATTATTCGAGTATGATATAAAGTAACAGTCGCAACATATTGTTTAATATACACATACTAAACAAATTTAATTAGATTCGATTTATTTATTTCCTCATGAAAATGTGTTTGCTTTTATTTTTGCAAAACTTCCAATAAATATTACTTGTTATACAAATTATAATTTGCAGGAGAGGCATTCATAAAATATTATTATATCACGACGTTCCTACTTAACAGTGTCAATTTACAGTGATTGTGTGTGTAATTAAAGATGTTTGAAATTAATTGGTCAGATGTTTTGCCCTCTCTGGCGTAAATTGTACTTAGGCCTAAATTACATTTTGAGAAACTTGCAGGTCACTGTTGATAAAAAAAATTTAAAAACCGTCAGGCTTCGTTGCTTGATACACAAATTCATTGTTTGCCTACAAACATTGGCCTAAGAGGACCGTAGGCCAGGTTACGGCTTTCGCTCTCTGCGTTTAAATTAAAATATTGCAGGCGATGATTGTACACTGCATAGGACGGTCCGCGGGATACAATTTTAAAGCATGGGATGTCAAGAGAGGATTGCCAGATTCAAACTTAGTGTGGAAGGCCTATGACTTTAATAGGTATGCACAAAACTAAGAAATAATTCATTCAATATGACCGAAAACTGTAACGGACACACAATACTGTAACATAATTGCTCTCGTCTGTATGTTATAATTGTGCTATAGCTAAATGACTCATCCACTTCATTATGATAAAGTGGCTGAACTCAAACGAGAATTTCATATTCCTATATAAACAGTTGTATTGAGAGTAAGCTAATTACGTGTATGAAACGAAGACAATGGTTCGCCATACTATTTAAATTCGTCCTGGTTAAAACCAACTGGAAATCAAAAATTTAGCCACATACGGTGTTAGACAAATCAAACCCTTATATATAAAATGTATTAGCCTAATTATATTCTAATGCATCGGATGAATGGATGGACTGTCTTAGAACATGAACATTATTGTCGTATTTTAGATAACTCACTCAGAGGATTCATACTTTTCCCTCCCAGTGATATCTGAAATAAACGATTTAACAAAAGGAAGAAGACATCATCTTGAAACTAAGAATCTTCTGTTTTATTTTCTATACCATTAGACCACTTGGGCTTCATGTTTAGGCCTAAGTCCGATTTGAGAACGGAACGACCCTTTAACAACCTCAGCGTACACTATAATACAATCTCCCCGATTAGACTGATCTGAATTTATCACCCGGCTTTAAAGCGGTAGAAGTCAAATCACGAATTAACAAAGCAGGGAGAGTTAGACTGTCAGCTTTCTGGAGTGATTATAACCTCTGACATTTACAAAATGACTTTAATGAAAACAATATTCCGTGAGTTTATCACATGGCTGTTGGCTGCTATTTTATAATGAGAGCACCGTCATGACGGTCTTCAGTAAAATGCTGGATGCAAAGGGATTTGGGGTCATGCGTTGTGATTTTTTATAGGCCTATAGAATTTGAGCAAGCAACATGGACCATTTCTTTAAAATTGCCTTTGAATAGTAACAATCGGTGGTGTCAAACGAGGTATTGAGACGCATGCGCAATTTTAACGACTCTGCAGAAAGGTATGCATAATTATTGCATAATTATTATCGATAATGATTTAATCTATAGATTTTTAAATGATTATGTTACAGTGTTATATAGAAATCTGATGTAATAATTATCATTTTTATCATAATAATAGGCCTAATAAAATTATATCAATTGCATTGATTGCTATTTTATTTTGCTTCATCGCAAATGATGGACACTCTACAAGCACGTCTGACTCAATGGTTATACAATAATTACAGATATAGGCCTACAGATTTTACCAATCTTAAAATGTGTACTTATTTATTTGATAACAAGGGTAATTGCAATGTATTGTATGATGTTTATGGACTTCAACTGAACATAATGTCGTTTAGCCTATTTATATGTTAGTTGCTGTATATTTGGTTTTATAGGCGCCATTTTGTTACCATATGTTTATCATGGGTTATTATTTGATTATGCAAAACCTTCTAATACCTCTCTTGCTTGGCTACAAACGTTTCGCAGAGCAGGTCAAAGTAAACATACATTAGTATGCGTATGCATAAATCCTATAATTTTTAAATATACGGTACAATACTATTGAGAATATAAATTCGTTTTATAACCTAAGGCGTGTATTTTTAAATTGCTGATATTGAATTTTATCATTTCATTCATGCACTAGCCTACTTGATTAGTGTGATCGTTTTCCCCGGTGAGTTTAAGCTGAACACAATGTGATCAGTCTAAACCATGCAATTTATTTATTAATTTAGGTTATAAGCACATACATGTTAAGAGGATTACATTTGATTAAATTTCGTTCTCCTCCACAATCCAAAGGCGTTTTGTCATCAAACATGGTAAGAGATATTTATTGTTTCGTTCTGTATACAGGATTATATAAATTGGTCATGTCATACTCATGTCATACTCTAAGTCATGTAAACACCAAGTATGAGGGTATATGTGTTAAGTTATACATAATTCGTCTTAAGGGTCATGGTTATGTTTCCTCTCATCACATAACTGTATCAATTTTCATTTTAACAATCGTACAATCTATATATAAATTATGGTTAATTCTGACATAGGCGAGCACAATGCAAAAACTTCGGTAGAAATCTCTGCCTTGGAACCTACCTGATCTATCTCAGATGTACCGCGAAACGTAGATTTGATAACAATTAGTTATCACATCGACGCTATTGTTCGATATTTCTATCTTAGGAAGATATTATAAAGAGTTTTTTAACAAAATTTATGATTTCAATAGTAGATTTTCAATTCAATTTCAATTCTTCGCGGGTCAAAGTAATTTCCGGGTTCACATTGCAACAACCTGGTTTCAACTATTTTCTCTCTTTTATACACAAGGGAGCAGTTGAAATAATAGATTTGACCCTAAAGGTGATTGGAAACAGGCACTTTCCATCAATCAATACAAATTTAAAAATAAAAATTATACTGCAAATTAATAAAGATCAAATTAAATATAGGCCATAAAGAATCGGAATATATTGTGGAAAATAGTATTATAAAATTACATATCCCGATCCCGATAGTTGATTGAGTAAGCTGGCAGGAATAACTGTAGGCTACTGTGTCCCGTCAGGACCGAGATGTCTGCCCATGTGGCTTCTTTCTTGGGCCCACTCTATCACGGCAGTTAGTTTTAAAAGATGTTTAAATTAAATAATGTATTAATAATTATTAGGATGGTATTTATTTGAATAAACGCCTCTCCAATAAAACATCACTTTGAATAATAATCATTATAATATTTGTAGTAGAATTCATCGCACTGTTATCTACAATTTACCAAGCATTTGTTATTCGTTTTTACCACTTTTCATATCTATTACAGGATTCCATTTGATTATAAATGTTCCCTCGAATAAGCACCCCTCTCAAATGAACTCCGCCTCCTCAAAGGGCCATACCAAACAATAAACACTATACTTTAAAATGTTATTAATCATCTAAAACACTGTGAAGTAGTTTAGTTTTACGAATGTCAGGCATTTTCAATAATGGTAACCGACAGAAAACGTACAAGGAGAACATTTTTATCATTCCGAGAACCATCGTCTACACTCCCTAGATGGGGAGCGAGCGAAGCGAGCTCACCCTCTAGTACGTACTAATAAATGGGGCTTTTATTGTATAATGTATTATGCAAAGCATCAATGTGCTTGACAAAAAAACGGAAAACTAATAGAAAAAAGAGTTAAAAGGGTTTTCAGAGCAGCCTTAAAATAAGCAATTGAAGGCTAACAGATAGAAATTTGTAACACGTTCCAAAGCGAAAGAGGCACAAGAAAAGGAACAAAAACCATAATGCTTTGTTGACGGATGGATGGAATGAACGAACTAGATGGCAGAGAAACTTATGATTGATTATTAGTATAATATTATTTATTAAGGCAAAAGCTGTTGCCTGTATGTTTAAGGTGGTTAGGATTAGTTGGTTTATACTCTGTGACGCTGTATTACTATTTTCCACTGGATATAAGGCCCGTACTGTACGGCCATTTGAAGCTTTCACAGAGACGAATCACAAAGAATCAAGTCGAGTCAAATTGTAGGCCTAATACATTATATGCTGATCAAACTGAATTGTTGAATATATTACTACTTTAAAAATATTATGAACACTCTATGCACTAATGGAGTTCCTAACAGTCAAGTGTTCAAATTATTAAAATACTGCAATTTAAAATTAGATTGTACAAGAAATATAAGCTTTGCGTCTAATTAACTGTCGGTACCCTCTCAACAATCCTGTAAGATGCATGATCTGTTACACTGTAAAATGGTCACTTCAACAACATCAATCACGAGAAATAATTAAGTGAAGAAAATAATAAATTGATAATTATATCAACCCAAAGTATTATAGGGTCTATTGAAAGACAGATTACTTTTTGGAAAGGGGTTAGGGTTAGGGGTGGACCATCGTACACTGTTCATTGTTTTTTTGTGCATTTATTTTTTTGGAGCCTTACCTAATTTTTTAGACTTTATTATAGACCTAGTTCCTTTTATTTTGTCTTATCTATTTAGGTAGCACCATAGAGGAATTATTTTCTAACAAAGTCCCTCATTGTAGCACAAAGTCTTCTTGTAGATAAAATTAAAGAGGTAATGTGTACACCTTTGGCTCGTGTGTACATTTTAGTAGATACGTGTACTTTGTAAGTTTGACACGAAGCGAGATTAAAGTTGATATAGGCCTATGTGTAACATCTAGTCCACTGTGCAATTGATGTAAATCGTTTAGAAACGTTTAAATAGGCACTATATAAGTCAACCATTACCATTACAAACTATATATTTTTAGTCGTATTGAATTGTTTTCAATGTTTAGTTCAATATTTTATTGTTCTCGGTGAAAGTTCAACTCTAAAACATAGATATCAATTTCACTGTAGTATCTAGACCACTTTATCGAGTCAAACAATTATTCTTTATTAAAACTATCACTCCGTCGATAATAACTCGATTGCATTCAATGATATTGTATAGAAAGTACTGTAATCAATAAACAGCTGATTTCAGTATACCAATAAATTAATGTTGTAATTATAAGTGTCTTTAAGTAATCAGTCAATTCGTTTAATGAATATCAATTAATTGGTGTGCCATTTTCAAACAGTAGGCCTAACCTCTTAATTAATTCATAATGCACTTTCCAAATGATGTTGAAATTGAAGAGTTTAGAAAGAGCAATAATAAATTCAAAACATCTAGACAAAAAACTTGAACCGTATTTGAACGATTTTGTGGGAATCAAAAGATTGAAATTTAATTAAAATGTTGTTATGGCTAGGCACAGTGTATGTAAACGTTGGACTATTTATAGGCTTTATTTGTTTTCTGTGTACGGAAGTTTCGATGTTAAAGCTCAGGTACAGGCATGAATTTTAAATATAATATTTGGTTAATTGTACATAAATCAAATATTTGTAACAGAAATCGAGACGAAAAAACATGAATTTTCCTTAATATGGTCAACTACAAAATTTGGCAAAATTCTTCTATAAAAACCAGGAAGACTTTTTTTCAGTAGTTAGGTACCTAATGTAATAACATGTCTGGTGACTCCCTAGACGGTGAAAAAAGATGGTGGATATACGGTGAATAATTTTTGCTATAGCATGAAAATAAAAATCTGAAGTTGAATAAAAATATCAGAAATGTAATATTCAAGTTATATTACCTATATTTAGTCATCTGATAACATTTTTTACCACACCATTTATTTTTAATAGCTTTTTAAAATGCCTCTCTATTTACAAAATTTGTGTACAAAAGAATAGAGATTTTACTGTGTAATTTGAACTATCCCCCCACTGATAAGAAAGGGCTTATTTTCAACAAGCTCGTGTAACACAAATAAAATCCAAAAAATTATGAAACATAGGGGAAACTATAGATCGATAATTATTGGAATGTATGATCAATAGAATTTTTTTGCCCGCACCTGGCCTTTAAAGTTGTTATATTAGTTTCATTTGACGTAAATAACGAAAGAAATGATACACATTTTTAAAATCAAATCAGTAATACCAACATTTTCGGGATATATCTCTTGAACTGTGATAATTATGTATAGTACCAGTTTATTCTCAGTCTATTTGCTAAATAGAGCAAGTGTTGAAATTAGATAAAAACACTCCGAAAATATTCATCGTTCACCGCTGGAATCTTCTTGCCATCATCGATCTACTGTAGAATTATAAAAAGCTGCATTTGTGTTATTTTTAAAACACTGTATACATTAACCATTATGAAAGATCACATTGAATTATTACGCCAGTCAGTAGATTATTATGCAATCCATTCAATTGAGCCGAGTAAATGTACTCTACAGTAAGTACGTACTCTTAGGAATACATTGCGATATTTTATGCATGGCATTTTGAAATATTTCTCTTAGCTGTGAACCCGATGTTTTATTTTAAATCTGAAATAACATTTAACATACTTCGTGAAAATAGTTTCAGAATGTAAATTACTAATGCAATATTGTTTGATTGATGTAGCTAAGAGGATTACAGTAACGATGGTACTCGAGTTCTAGTAATTATTGTTGTACATTTAAAATTGAACTAGCTTACATGTTGACGTAAGTACAAAGTAAACTCTTAGAATGTCATCAGATTCATTGTTATTAACCGTATTATCTGTACTTTAAATTGTAGCATGTTGCTTAGATGTCAATTTCTAGTTTACTGTAAGTTAAAGGCCAGGTGCAGGCAAATAATGTATATTGATCATTTAATCTAGTAACGATCGATCTATAATTTCCCATGTTTCCTATTTTTGCTACATCAGGGTGGGGTGTGTGGGAGGGGGGGGGGGTGTAGTTATTACACAGTAAAATTCCTATTCTTTTGTACATAAATGTTGTAAATAGAAAGGCACTTTAAAAAAGAAAAGGAAAAATAAACGGTGTGGTAAAAAATATCATTAATATTTTATTTTACGTTTCTGGTCACTTTTTATTCAAACTTCAAATTCTTGTTTTGGTGCTATAGCAACAATTATCCACTGTATACCGACCGCATTTGTTTGCACTTTTTAAAATGTCTATGGTCACCGGATTTGTTATTATATTGGTTAAACTACCTAACTACAATAGGCCTACTGATAAAAAGTCTTTTATAGCAGATTTTTGCCATTTGTTGGTATATTGCCATTTTAAGGGAAATTCATGTTTTTTCGCCGTGATTTCTTTTACATATAATATTTGCTTATGTACATCTAACCCTAACCCTGTACCTGAGCTACTAGCTACTAGAGTCTAACCCTAACCCTGTACCTGAGCTACTAGCTACTAGAGTCTAACCTTAACCCTGTACCTGAGCTTTAAATTATGAAACTTACAGCACAACTCCGCGCTCTTTCTGACTTATCAATGAAAGAGAAAACAAGTAGTGATCAAGAACTGACAATTATTAATTTTAAAAGCAGAATAGCAGCTAGCTCAAGGTTAAGTTCAGCACTTAATTTAACCCTGCTTTCCTACCTCTGGGCTTCCAAAACACAATTCATATGAATCAAAGATGCAAATCAGCCTTATTAATTATAATTTTACCAATTTATCAAGATGCTGTTAGTATTCAATGTTGCTTATCTCATTAGAGATGGCTTTCAATGACCTATTCCAATGTCTCTCTGTTCTTGTTCATCAACATTAGACTAGCCTACTAACTTTACCAATTAATCAGGAATGACATTTTATTCTAACTGAATCCATTAAATAACGGCACATATATTGCTTCGTCGTCATATTTTATTCATTGCCACAATAAATATACGAGTATCAATCATTTTTTATCTGTGTAGAAAATTCTAACAAAATGATTGATTTGTACAATCATAAACAAACAGACATTTGTTGAAGAATAATGTCAATCTTTAAAAAAACGAAACCTGTAGGCCTACGTCGAATGATGAAATTCAAACAAACGTTCAGGAATCAACATTACATACATGATCTGCGCATACGTATGAATCAGTATAAACTATACGGCAAACTCTGAAATGTAGCTAAACGAACGCGAAACATTTTCTAACACCGTGGTATTTAGTGGCTTTAAAAAAAACTCAAATTTGCGCACGCGACTGCAGCCATAGGCCTACATGGCCTTGTTATACAGCGTATGACAGTTAAAACATTTAGCTTGTTTTTTTATTACAAATATCCTTTTTTTGTCGCGTTAGTCGCGTGCAAACGCGACTCTACAGCTCATAATGCCGGTCGGTCTGTAGGTCGGTCTGTCTGTCAGTCGGTCTGTCGGTAACCACTAACTCAAATTTGCGCACGCGACTGCAACCATGTGGCCCTGTTAGATAGCGTATGGCAGTTATAACATTTAGCTTGTTTTCTATTATAAATATTCTTTTTTAGTCGCATGCAAACGCGACTCTACAGCTGACTATATCGGTTGGTTGGTCGGTCGGTCTGTAGGTAAACACTAACTCAAATTTGCGCACGCGACTGCAACCATGTGGCCCTGTTAGATAGCGTATGGCAGTTGTAACATTTAGCTTGTTTTATATTATAATTATTCTTTTTTAGTCGCGTGCAAACGCGACTCTACAGCTCACTATATCGGTCAGTTGGTGGGTCGGTCGGTCGGTAAACACTAACTCCAATTTGCGCACGCGACTGCAGCCATGTACATGGCCCTGTTAGATAGCGTATGGCAGTTATAACATTTAGCTTGTTTTCTATTATAAATATTCTTTTTTAGTCGCGTGCAAACGCGATTCTACAGCTCACTATGTCGGTCGGTCGGTAAACACTAACTCAAATTGGCGCACGCGATTGTTGCCATGTATATGGCCTTGTTTTAAATTTAAAACGTTAAAAAAAATGAAAAGAACAAAGTTTGCCAACACAAAATTAAACAAAGAGCTTACGACTGGAATTTGTTTTTATTTTTCTGCCTTTAGTGACACAAAGTACATTGTCAAGTCAACGTTTCTTTGTGCTACATTTTCTTTCTTTCATTAGCTTTAGCTAAAAAGATAATTTAAAGTTGATACGCCGCCTAAAGGAATAGTTTATAGTCCCATTTTTCTAATAAGAAATAAATAATCCCTTCAGATGTCACCTGTCTGAGTAGATTGGTTTTCTACATTTAGAATCGATTTACTCATAGCCTGGTTGTATCTTGATGACGTTTATTAGAGTACTGTAATTAGTGTGGAATAGAATAAATAGGTCTGTACTGCGACTGAAATTACAGTTTCACAGTGGTGTACATCAGTCGAAATTATAATGCATTATACGTTTTGTTGCAGTAAATGGTAAAGTACCGGTAAGACAAATCGTCAGTAAGAAAGCAAATATAGGCCTAATATAAAATGAAGTTGGAATAAGAAACTGTTTGAGTCATACAAGAATTTCCTATAGCTTCTATGTTTATTTTCTCTTATTTTTCTATGTATATTTTGAATAATGTGAATTTGATGCTACTTATCAATACGTCATCGTCATTTGATAAATATCTCTCAATACTGAAGCCGACGGGTTTATAGGTTATACCTCGTTTAATCAACGGGTATATTTTGCCATCTATGCACAATTCTGTTATCTTTAGAATAAAATGTTTTAAAACTGATAAACAAGCAATTGGAAGTTAAAACGATAAATCTCCCAACGTTTTAGTTAAGTCTTCCGGATCAACATAAACCATTGAATCGATTAACATAAAGTCCCGTAGCGTTAGTTTTAACAACTTAACTAGAGTGTAATATATTATTTTGGAATTGGAGCGATTTAATACGTCGTTGTCGTCTTATTTTTAGCCTATTATAGAGGATTTTATATCTACATGTCCATTAACATGTAGTAGCATCCATGTAAAGTGTGTCTTTTTACAGATCATTTGTTCATGTTTCTTTTATAAGCACGAATGTTCAGACAGAGTTCAATATACGACAGAGAACCTTCTGGAGCATGTTATATCACACAGGAACATATTTAGGCCTATGCGTGACAATATAAAAACAGGTCGAACTTCATAAAAAATAGCCTTATAATAACATTTAGTTGGAAAAATATTTAACGAAAGTAGAGAAAATGCTGAAATAATAATGATGGGAATAAATTGATGATTATAAAATAGGCTCCAAATGAAAGTAAATACTGAACAGAAAATGACATTTTCTTTTTCTGTTGTTGTTTCTGAGCAATGTAGGCGATTCAAAAACACTAGTCCATTAGGAACAAGAAGAAAATAAAAATATCGGTTTTTTAATTATTTTAAAATTTCAATAATTGTGAAAACAACTTCATATTATTTTGAATTATATCCTTTATAATACGGTATAAACTTAAAGGTTCACTAATTTTTTGAACTAAATCTCCGCGCTCAGATGCTTTATATTTTGGCGCCGATGTAAAACGACTAAGCTTAGAAAGGCTCAGGAGGTTAGTGATCCAGTGTGTTAAATACTAGCACGTCCTCTACAGAACACATACCCATTTGGTATTTTAGAGAGGGCGCATTATAAATATTTGTTCATGTTTTGGTTGTTTGATTGCCTTTTATCGTATTTTAATTATTACGAAAATACAATTCATCATTACTCAAATTAAAATAATATTTAATTCTCTCTCTCTCTTTTAACATTTTCCGTGCTCTGACATTACGCTTTCCACAATTTGTTTCCATGTTTGTCTGTTTATGGCAGGATGGTTTGTTATTGTGTTAGTGTCTACATGTCCTTGTACGTCTTTCTTTATTTGATTCATCCAGTTATTTCTTGGTCTTCCTACGGGTCGTTTTACTTTCCTGTTTCTGTCATTGTTTGTTTGATCTGAGGTATCATCCGGTAATCTAATTATGTGTTCATACCAATTAAGTCTCCTTCGTTTAAACAAATTTAAAATTAATATATAAAATACAGCAATAAGAAACCCAATTCTCTGTACAATATACAATGTATTTTCGGGAGTGAGATATCATTATATTTATACACAGTTCTTGTCCATGGTTTACAAAGTGGTGAAGTCTAATTATCTCAGAGATAAATTTTGTCTAATCTTTTGAAAATTTCTTCTCCAAACTACAGAATGTCTGCAAACAATGTCTTCACAATGGATGTAGGTCTATGTGACATACATCCCAAACGGCGCCCCGTATGTTGTGCACATACATGGTTTAAGCTGCTAATGTCATAGTTATCTTTTGCTGTGAATGCCTTTGAATTGCCCGGAGTAGTAACAAGCTTTCTCTTCTCAATTGTTTTTATAGAAAGCCACATGATTATAACAACACAGAAAAACTAAATACAGTTAAGTCTACCAAAAATATATAAAATGGGCTATAGTAAACAAACTATAATTATTAGTAGTTGGGAGAAGTAATAATCATAGACAAATAAAAGATCTAATTGTCCATGCTTGGGTTTAAATAAATAAATAAATTTCCGTTTTCTACATCATTATTTGTATATTGCATCAGTCGTCATAGTATTTATTTGAATAAACTCCCCCTCGAATACGCTTTATTTTTTCGTGTAAACGCCCCACCATTATTTATACTGTAGGCCTACACACAAGGCTCTCTAACACATTTCTATTTTACAGTAGTAGGATCGGTCCTAATGTGTATTTTGTTTAAAATGTTATCGTACGGTATCGTATGTACTGCTTAGGTCTGTATAGTGTGCATACATTTTTTCCTATATCATTGCAGTTAATCCTTGCCTTGAGCTAGCTAATAAAACACACTTTTACATTAATTTTCATTCAACTTTATTACAAAGAATAATTCTTGTGACACAGAGACACACACGGCTTACGACATACATTATGTGGTGACGTCACTTATAACGTGTACATGCACTGCTCTAAGGCTCCCGATTAACGAAAATGTGATCTGTAATGAAATTACTCTTTAGATTGTATCGTATTCATTCTTACTTTAAAAAAACATTGACATTGGAAATATATTTTTGTATTTTATATGAATTCAGTTTTTTTTAAAGGAATATTGTTTTAAAACGTTGGCTAAAAGTATTCTACGCCAATACAATTTATAAAACAAATACAAGGAAGGAGCTGCAACAGTACATAACAACTACAAGGCTTATAAACTAGGATTCTGCAATTGCTATATTAAACAGTTTCTATGCAATATGCGCGCCATACGTCAATCATGGACAGAATTAATGACGCGCGTTCAAATGATGTTGGCACGCCGTTTGTACGCGTGCGTCAATGGATGAGTTGTTTTGTATGGGCGTGTCAAAGCTGATGATAAAATACCACGGCTTTCTATAGATTTCATAACAATAACAATTGAGAGAATAATAATACTAATAATATTAATTTAAAAAAAAGAAATGTTTATTCAGTCATCGTACGTCACACAGCATCGAGTCAGTAAATCAAGGATAATTCCAGGTAAATAGTAGCGCCTCACAGAGCTGGTTTGTAGTTTATAATTTTCTATCAGAAGGTCTAGCTAAATTGAATAAATTAATTATTATATAATAAACATAAAATTAACAACACAACACTTTACGTTTAGATACTTTATAACGCAATTTGGTGAATTGAAAATACACACATTGTTGACATTGAATCAACATGGTACCATGGACTATTAGACCCACGATCGTTGGACATCACAATAAATATTCGTGACTTAATATAAAACTAATGATTTGCATAATCTGTGATAAAATTAAGTTGGTCTTAAAGCCAACTTACACAGACGAGCGGTAACGGTAATAAAAACATATCTGTTATTTCTCATTAATGAGAAACCTCCACATTGTGTGTAAATGGACATAAGGAATAACCCCCTAATAACAATGATTAATATTACCGTTACCGCTCGTCTGTGTAAATTCTAAGCTCAGGATAGATACAGATTTCAACATGGGACAAGCTACGCGGTCTATTTAATTGACCATTATACTGAAAAATGTGAGGTTTTTTGCACAACGAGATGCGCCTTAATAATAAATGAATGATACTACAAGTGTCAGTATCACACGATTTGATTCATTATTCAACTATTAATAATTATCCTCTTTATTTATTGATAAGTAGACTTACTTAAAACAAAATTAATTTCACTTTGGTCACAATGTTAAACAGTAGCTATCTAAAGTTATTGAATGAATGGTACAGTACTACTACTATATTATTATTATACATATTATAATTTGGAAGCCGCTATAGCATTACATTCAATTCATTCGTATAATGAAACGTAACGAGCTCATAAAATGATACATGTTGTATTAAGATTCAGGGGGAGAGGCCTACTTAAGATGTTTTTTCCTTATGTTTGAGAAACAATTTGTAAAAATAAAGGTTTTTTTTTAGTTCCGTCTATTAAAGCCTTATATTTTAATAATTTCCTTTCTTTTTTAACGGTTACAAAACATGTTAGCGGTAACCAATCAATCCAATGTGTTTCTATACAAGATATAGTAGGCCTAGACAGCTAGCTTAATGAAACAGATATAGAAGGCATTAGCTTCTGTCATGTACATGTTTGTTCAGCTCGTTATGTCATAGATCATCTAAGAAAAAGCAAGATATTTATATCGTAATCAAGTAATCATTAATGTTACACACCGTCCAATTCTTGTCAGAATACAGGTGCTTATTGTCGTGCCGTAAGTACAATGATCGAGTGCACCGTGTCTCCATTAAACAAGGGCTATATCTGTATTACCTTGTCGTAAGTATAATGATCGAGTGCACCGTGTCTCCATTAAACAAGGGCTATGTCTGTATTACCTTTAAAAAAATAATTTTTTTGGGGTAGTAGCTATAGCTAGCTTATATTTAGGTTATTTATTTATTTATTTATTCAACCATGTTTCAATAGGGTGACCCAGCCAGCGGAAGCTGATTTTAAGGGGCCCTCAACAATACAAGTAAAAATATATTACAATAGTTAAAATTGAATAAAGAATAAATATAAAAATGTACATAGAAATGCAAGACAGTAAAAGGTCAGGAAGATAAAAATTTAAAAAGTGTCATTATTAAGCATAAAGTTCTATAATTAACTTTTAAAATTTAAAAAGGTATTGCAATTTCTAATAGAAACGTCTAACGAGTTAAAATATGTAGGTCCTTTATAATTAAAAGAATGTTTAAGAAGTTAAAAGGTTATCGGAACTTACATTAAACTTAGTGATTATGTGCTGCCTGTTCCCACCCGTCTCTCTCCCCCCCCCCCCCCCTCTCTCTCTCTCTCTCTCTCTCTGTGGTAGTGGTGCGATGTTGAGTTGGGCTAAAACGTACCATCAACCCTTGACGACTATCAATAAGAAAACAAATCTTTCAGTACTATTCTATTAACTAGCTCAGCATTATTTTAATGAATCGAAATAACCGTCATTCTTATTTTGTATTCACGATTTTGTTTCTGACGTGTTTGAAACTAATGAAATATCATTGTAATATACACCTATCATTTTCTTTCACATAATGATTATTTACCTTGTATAACCAAGAAATTAGTCTAACTAGGTGCATTAAGCTATAAAACTGTCATGCTTGGTGAACTAGACAATGCTAATATGACGACTACGAAAGCTATGCTACTGGCTGTTTAAAATCAACGTAAATTCTCAATTGTTTAATTTCTATCTCACATTAACCAAGATTTATGGTACTTTCTTTCTTAAATTTCAGATACGAGCATCGTAGAATCCTTTGACATTTAAGCATTACTTACGTCAGCCTGGTAATTCTACTAACAAATGGAAAACCCGTTTAGAGAAAAGCGTACGAAATGTTCGGGTTCAACCAATCAAATGCGAGAACTCTCTGCTGTTGGGAAATATCGATTAACAAAAATGAAGCAGCGACAGATGATGCGGTATTTTTCATTAAAACATCCAGAGAATCGGTCACGTAACGTTAGTAGTTGTAGTTCATCTAGTGCATCTAGTAGTATATGTGACAGTCAGGAGAGACTTAGCTTTGAACAAACGGAACTCGTCGATGATACGTTCCTAACCGACCGAGAAAGCAAACAAATAACCGATCGCAAGGCAACGCTTTCTGGAGAAGGTAAATTTTTTATTAAATCAAGGAGAAAAGATTTGAATCGATTGAAATCAGACTCCGACGTAGTAACACATCGTAAAAATATCGTCTACGAAGATATGGTTCGATCAAAGGCATACATCATGGCGTCAGAAACACAGAAAATCCAAGAATGTGATACAACGAAACCAGAGACTAGATGTTTAATGCCACATCCTACAAAGAAAATGTTGAGGACGAGGAGTGAATCCGCAATAGAACTGAATACCGCACGGAATAGACTTAGCAATCAACACGGTGTTGTCTGCACAAATGAAGATCTCAAGAAAATCCTTACAGAAGCTAGATCAATTGGGTCAGTTAGACGAAGACGGACCACCAGTGGCCATAATATGCTTGCTGTCACACCAGAAAGCATTGAAGAGATTGACGGACATGTTAGATCAAGGAGTGTGTCAATGATAACCAGTTTAAAAAGTAGGAGAACTGGTGATGTCCTTCATGAATATCAACAAGGTTGCAGATCCAGTCCGTCATCTTTCGAAGCGTTGAATTCATTGAACACGCCAATATCAAGAACCAATTCCGCCAAAGAAATACGTTCAATTAAAGAGATCGATGAGGATATACCATCGTGTTCAAAGGACTGTATCGATAATAATGAAAATGAATTGAGTGTTTCTAATCAAAACATTGAGTCAGACCTAGCGGACACATTGGCAACATTTAATATTGATGTGGATACAGGAATCGACCCTGAAGCGATTGGTAAAGCTATCGAACGCAGACTGACAATCGGAAGCAAACAAGCAAACAAGTATGTAAAACGCGGGGGTCATCAGACAACAAATGTCAACTTCCAGAAAAACCAAATGTCCAACAAGTCGAAAGACGGTTGCACACAAGTAAGCGAGAAGGGTTTCGCAAACAGGATCACCAGCTTAACGTCCAAATTCAAACGCAGTAAATCAACAACTGATTGTGTAAAACTGTAACTGTTTTAAAGAACACATTTTGTAAACTCCTTAAATTTGGACAGTTGAACTATAAAACTGCTTTAATACGATTTCGAATTTGGGTTCAATTTAATCTGTACTAGCTGAAAATGACGATTAATATTTTAAACGTTTGTATGGCCGGCTATACATAAAAGTAAAGTATACGGTGCTTATACTGCATCATGGACACGTTGTACGTGAGGATGCTGCTTGAATATATTATTTTAATATATGCATATATACCGATATAAACTGATATACTGACAGTTTTAACAGGTACAGGCTATCTGTTGTGGTGCTATATTTTCTCATGGAGGCGTTCGAAAAAAGCTACCGAAAACAATTTATGTTCCCACCAACATACAACAATGCACATTTTCTGATCAGCAGTGCAGTATGCGCAGACGCAGGAAGTCAAATTTGCGCACAAGCACCAAAAAGAAAATGGCTATTTCTATATATAGTGTTAATAACTATTAGACGACAATACAAACATACGAACGTTTGTGTTCGATTTATGATATGATAATTTAGTTTACTATGGTGGTCGACTTTTTATTATAGAATACACAAGGTCAATACTAAAGCAAATGAATTCAGCATATAATACACACTGCGAACATGTAGAGCGGGGTTGGTGAAATCTGTCCATAATAGGTTACTTTTCTGTCCATAATAGGTTACTTTCTGTCCATAATAGGGACTAGAGGGCGCTGTTGTTTGTCCATAATAGGTGACTTTCATAATTGGCTGTCCAAAATAGGTGACTTTTTGTCCACAATAGGCGAGTTTATTGGAGTAGTGCGCCATCCATTGTGTTGTCCATAATAGGTGATTTTTTGGCGTACTCGTACATACGTAGTTTATTTCGCGAGTAGAAGTAATACTAATTTGCTTTCTGTTCAGACTTCGAGGCTACCTAGGAGGCCTAATTAGTATATAAATATTTAAGTCTTTCTAGCCTAGGCCTAGCTAGTTAGCTAGGCTACCTCTATAGGCCTACTAGTACTACTAGCCTAGGCCTAGTCCATTTGTTATTGTCCACTAATAATAATAATGAAATGTGAAATTTATTCAGCAACAAATAATTTAATTTGAACTTCATTTTAGGTTTGATAGTACGGACAGACATTACGCAACTTACCATACTATTGCAAGTTTAAATAAATCACCAAACCCACACGTTCTTTTACAAAAATAAAAAATACCCATATACTCTAATAATAATATTGATAAAGTTTAATTTTTTTAAGATAATAAACATGTAAACTGTTATTTTTATAAATGCATTGGTGTTTCAATGTAATTGTATTTTTTTTTCTTTGGACTTATTTTGTTTTGTTAACAGTAATAATAAAAATCAATTTAATATTGAAAAAGACATCACAGTTCAGCACTTCATTTCGTCATTTTAGGTCCTCCCCTATTTCAAAATTCTGGATCCACATAGCTCAATGACAAACCATCCCAGTCTAAAGTGTATCAACAGCAGCACATCTCATCCATTTATTATATTGTTTAATTAAATGAATCAATTTTAATGTTTAATAATAAGAAATACGACAATAAATCAAGTTTACATACACGCAGTGTACAAGCAACACCTTTGTTCTGTATTCAGAACAGTTTATTCAAAATCTAAATCACATTTAAAAAATACTGAATTATATTAATTTTAAAAGTGTAAAAACATGGTTAAACTACAATTTAAAAAATAGCAAGGATAAATAAAATGAACCATAATTATTATGTTTATTACTATAATTATTGATCGATGATTATGATCAAAAATAATACGTTGAAGTGATGTACTTTTTCATTTCAGCAGCATACTGTATATGAGCAGAATATCAAACATCTGTATGCCTATAATAAAAAAAAAGGAAGCATTTAAATACTATAATAATGTTTAAGTATTTTATAATGCAAGTAACTTCAATCTTAGTAATGCTGAGACAAATTTTCATGTTGTATGGTGGGAAACAGTATGGTGGGAAACAGTTATGTTTAAATATTTTATTGCATTTAAAAAAAGATATGTAGGATTGTTTTACTAAATTTAAGTTTATACCAGTTGTTAGAGTCAATTATTACCATACTCACTATATGAAAACTGATATTAAATGTTTTAAAGACAAATGCTTTATTGAATGAATGCTTTAATAATATAACATTCAATTAAATTTTGAAATATTTTCTGCATGAATTTGTTAGTGGATTTATCTATTCTTTGTACTGTGATTGTAATGTTTATAATGAATGAAAAAAAAAATATCTACTTTTAATTTCTTAGCAATTCAAATGAATAGAATATTTCAAATCAGAATGTTAAAAATTAATTTTCATGTATTGTCAGTTTTTCTACTACGGTACTGATAAAATTCAGTTTGTCTCTCTGAAAATGTTTGACTAAATTGTATCCTTTTTTTCCGAAGATTACTTTTGCAAACAAATACTTTTTCTAAATAGGCTTTTTCTTGGGATTTTGAAAAATGTCCTAAAAGATGTAGGCCTAGTGGGTAGTGTATGTAAAGTATTATTCTTCAATTGTAAGTTGGGCCTATCTGTTACTTACCCTGGTTAATGTCCATGCTACTGTACTATAACATTGATCAGAAGATACACTGTACACAATCTGTGATACATGCAAAAAATATGGAAAAATTGAGATTTAAATAGATGACATAATTAATAACATACAGTAACAATAGCTCTGGCTCTACTATACTGCCAACCTACTAACTGTTCGAACTGTCTGGATAAGACTCATTCATTCAAAAAATAATTTAAAAAAACAAAAATTTAAATAGGTCAATCTAGCAATCTAGATGTCTGTGATTTGAAGACAAACTACCAATAGGTCTAGTAGACTAGGCTAGTAGTAGCTGATTTCGGTCTTCAAAGTATAGTAGTGGGCTGTGGTGGCAGTGGTATTAGTAAAAGACTGTATAGTGACTAGTCCGCCAGACCTGACCTGCAGTTAGGCAGTATAGTTACGAGTAGGCATAGGCCCTAGTCTGTAAAATATTCATATTAAAAAAATAAAATAATAAAAAAACAGATAATGAGGATAGGCCTAGGTGTTTGTAGTAGGAAACCTATCTACCTAATATGAGCCCATGTCATTTGTATTCCTCCCCTGCTGTAAGGTAGGCCTAGAAAAAAAAAGCTCACATTTCATTAGTGGACAATAACAAATGGACTCCAGCTAAGCTAGTAGTAGTACTAGGGCCTAGGCCTGACTGAGGTAGCCTAACTAAAACAGGACTAGCCTAGGCTAGGCCTAGAGGCTAGAGAGACTTAAATAATTATACTAATTAGGCCTAGGCCTCCTACTAGCTAGGCCTAGGTAGCCTCGAAGTCTGAAGAGAAAGCAAATTAGTATTAACTAATAATATTATTACTTCTACTCGCGAAATAAACTACGTATGTACGAGCAGGGAGCAACTCCCTGGTACGAGTACGCCAACAAAATCACCTATTATGGACAACACAATGGATGGCGCACTACTCCAATAAACTCGAGTATTGTGGACAAAAAGTCGCCTATTTTGGACAGCCAATTATGAAAGTTACCTATTATGGACAAACAACAGCGCCCTCTAGTCCCTATTATGGACAGAAAGTCCCCTATTATGGACAGAAAAGTAACCTATTATGGACAGATTTCACCAACCCTATTGAACATGTAGGCTTGTGTTCCATGTTTAAAGTTATAATAATTTTGTAAGGCATTAGCCACCTTAAGAAGCAAATGTATATGAACAATTGCAAGTTTAACTAATAATAGCAAAATTAATATGAACCACGACACGTGGTTAATGTATTCAGAATATTAATGGCATTTACTGAATTTATTTATTTTCATTTTATAATTCATTTTATGCCCTTTTGTTTTATTCTGGAAAATTAACTCTTCTCTGGAACAATATAATTTTACGATAGGCCTAATTCTCTTTATTATTTATAGTTTTACTTTATTCATTAGACCTATCCTTATACTTTATGTTAAGTTCATTATGTTTGTAAAGAGCTAGCTAATAATAATTATATGATAATCAATTATGTTAATCTGGTGTGTGTGCTCTTCTAGCATAATATACATAATATACATTTTTATAGAAACTATGATAGTAATTGTTATGATAATTACTATAAATGATGATAATATTATGAATAAATATTATTTGAATGTAAAGATTTTGCTTTTGTGTATTAGTTTTTTTCTCGTACGGCAAAACAATATATCATTATCAATATCATTACTAACAAGATATTACAGTTTAATATTTGTTCGATTAATTGTTTAAAGCGATATTTTACTTTAAAATGTCATCATAATTAATACTTAATTTATGTTGATAGTTCGTTCTATGAAAATGAATAACTTGTGATAGCAAAGAGTACAGTGCTTTAGCTTAACGTAACGTGGCCGAATAAGAAGTACACGCGACGACGACAACGTACGTTTGTAAAAGGAATTGAAGGCAACGATAGCTGTCCTCGACAATATCACCGATAAATAGTCAATAATCAAGGACTTATTGTCACCATGACAACATAGAGCCCGTAGCATAATAAATGACTCTCTGTCCTTTAACATTTCATCGTAATTGAGGATTCGAGAAAATGAATAAAAACGGTAGTAACGTATATAAAAAGAATTACTATCGTGCTTGCTATTTATTTTATATCTGATTATGCCCGATTCGAGAATATTAATATGATCATCTATATTTTCTAATAAAACAAGTGATGAGCACGGTGACGATACGTCACTAACAATCGGCCTGGTGCTAAAACAGTAGTTCAAACACCAACGACTAATTGAATATACATTTGAATTAAGAAAATGTTTAGTGTATTTCGTCTCTACTGTATTACGAATATTATACGATCTCAGTTTCGTGAAAAAACATATAAATACAAGGAATATTTTGACATGAATTTATGCCTATACGGTATAACAAACCGGCCGTTTATGCTCTTAAAGAGGTATTTTTTATTTTGCTCTCATAGGTAATAGGGTCGACGTAGCCACGGAGCACTATACAATAAAGCTACTTACTCTAGTAGCTAGATCAACTTTCGTATGCACTTTGAGGTCCAGAGAATTTGACTTCAGAAATTGGTTTAGGGTGGTAAAACAATCATTTTTGGCTTGGTTACACATTTTGAAAATGTGGCGAAAGGTCAAAAGGTCAGGGTGAAAGGTCATAAGACCAAACACCAATATGTCCTTAAATCTCAACAACCACTGGTCACAGCGAAGTAATTTTGGTCTCAAATTGATCAGAAGGTATACATTTATATTCAGTCTAATGGGACATTTTAGTTTAAAATGACCGGAAACGCTATTTCTGACCTTTGACCCACAACCCAGGGCATGTATTTATCTCCGTAACTACTGGTCGTAGACACTTGAATTTGGTTTTAAATTGTTCGAAATATATATTTTGTTATTTGAAAAACATTTTGAAAAATGTTACAAAAGGTCAAAGGGTCAGGGTCAAGGGTTATATAAACAAATAAATAAAGGTACTTGTATCTCGGCAACCACTGGTCGCAGCAAGTCAATTTTGGTCTCAAAATGTTCAGAAGGCATGCATTTATATTCCGTCTAATGGGGCATTTTAGTAAAAAATTATCAGAAATGCTATTCTGACTTTTGACCCACATACCAGGGCATCTTCATATCTCTGTAAGTACTGGTCGTAGAAACTTAAATTTGGTATCAAATTGTTCGAAATATACATATTTACATTCATTGTAATAGAAAATGTGGTTAAAAGATGAACAGAAAATACTATTACTAATGTTTCAAACAAAAAACATATCTCTACACAACTTATCCTTAGACAGTAATGTTATGCAATATGATACTTTAAATTGTTTCAATTTCAAGTAGGCCTACTAGTTTTTATTGCTGTCCACGAGAACATTTTGATATAAACGTCAAGCTCAACAGTTCTTTTCAGAATGCTAGAAGTAACTTGCCATGTGTATCCGATTAAACGCCCCGGGCATTTATTGTTCAAAAGGGTTTTTAGGGGGAGGGGAGGCATCTTTATTTGGGGTATAATATGGTAACATGTATATTCAAACAAATACCACCTAGATGTAAAAAATACAGCACAATTAATATAAAAAATGATAACATTATGTCAAAATGCTTGGTAATTGTAGATTATGGTAATTAATGAAATGTGTTGTGATACAATTATTTTGTAAATGCATGTGGCGGAGCGTTTATTCCACATGATGATCTATTGGAGGGAATGGAGGCTTTTATTCAAAGCGGGTGTTAATTCGAATAAATACTCGAGCTCAACAGTTAAGAATGCTAGAAGTAACTTACTATAGTTACCCGAATAAAAGGTCCGGGCATTTAGTTATTTATGGAAGGCGTTTATTTTGTTTGGGTGTAATAATGGTAACATGTATAATCAAATAAATACACCCCAGATAAAAAAAAAAAAATTAATATAATAAGAATAATAACTGGATTAAACCTCATTCTATCCTGTTGCAAGTACAATCATGTAATAAAAGGTATCACAGACAACTATAATAGACCAATTCATTGTCATTATTCCGTAACACTGTTGCATAATATTTTTGAATGTTACCGACAAAACGTATACATAATATGTATAAGTTTTGTCGGTGTATATTATACACGTCTGTTCCCAGTGTAGATAATAAAACAATATATGTTTCTGGAGATTTATTATCAATACCACTAGAAACTTTGACATGTTTTAGGTACTGAATTCATTGACAATAAAAGCATCAGAAGTTATCATGATAAAATCATACTACAACACTGTACTACAGTACACAAGGGTGTTTTCAGGAAAGCTGGACATATTGTACAATAGTAATGAAGCTATGTATTGGCATTTAAAAATATGCAAAAGATTGTCAAATTGTAGTCACAAACAAACAGATGATAGAATGAAGATCCATTATGAGTGCAATTGTGTCAGGATAATGATATTTCATTGTTTTATATCATTATACTGGCACCTGGAAGAGAAGATCCATTTAATGTTATCTATGACAGTGTCACTTTTATTCTAAAAGACAGAAACATTTCGTTAAAAAGCATAAAGAAGAATACGAATCTCTCAAATAAACGGCACCATTCCCTCTTAGAACACCATGTGGAATACGCCCGCCATGCATTTACACAATAATTGTATCACAACACATTACATTAACTACCATAATCTACAATTTACCAAGCATTTTTTTCACTTTTTGATATTAATTGTGCTGTATTTTTTTTTACATCTAGGTGGTATTTATTTGATTATACATATTACCATATTATACCACAAATAAAGATGCCTCCCCTGCCCTTTGAACAATAAATGCCCGGGGAGTTTAATCGGATACACATGGCTAGTTACTTCTAGCATTCTGAAAAGAACTGTTGAGCTTGACGTTTCTATCAAAATGTTCTTGGGGACAGCAATAACTAGTACTTGAAATTGAAACAATTTAAAGTATCAGTTATTGCATAACATTACTGTCTAAAGATAAGTTATGTAGAGATATGTTTTTTGTTTGAAACATTAGTAATAGTATTTCTGTTCATCTTTTAACCACATTTTCTATTACAATGAATGTAAATATGTATATTTCGAACAATTTGATACCAAATTTAAGTTTCTACGACCAGTACTTACAGAGATATGAAGATGCCATGATATGTGGGTCAAAGGTCAGAAATGGCATTTCTGATAATTTTTGACTAAAATGTCCCATTAGATTGAATATGAAAGCATGCCTTCTGAACAATTTTGTTGTAAAAATGTGCTACAAATAATAAATATTTATTTCAAACAATTTAAGACCAAAATTAAGTGTCTACGATCAGTACGGTAGTTATGGAGATACATACATGCCCTCTGTAGTGGGTCAAAGGTCAGACATGGCATTTCCGGTCATTTTTGACTAAAATGTCCCATTAGACTGAATATAAATGTATACCTTCTGATCAATTTGAGACCAAAATTACTTCGCTGTGACCAATGGTTGTTGAGATTTAAGGACATATTGGTGTTTGGTCTTATGACCTTTCACCCTGACCTTTTGACCTTTCGCCACATTTTCAAAATGTGTAACCAAGCCAAAAATGATTGTTTGACCACCCTAAACCAATTTCTGAAGTCAAATTCTCTGGACCTCAAAGTGCATACGAAAGTTGATCTAGCTACTAGAGTAACTATAAAATAACACATTTCAAATTAGGCATAGAAAAAAAACCAGAGAGAAATATTTATCAGTTCCGTAAAGGAAACAAGTAGATTCTGAAAATGGTTTATTACAACGATACTGTCAATGTTACGTGGTTCTTGTTCAAGGGTTATGACATTTAAGGGACTGTGTTGTAACCTATAACCATGCGCCTTTTGTGAGGACATTTTTTTTCCAACTTCTTATGTGAAATGGTTAGAGAGTGTAACATAGTTTGTAAGTTTTTTTATTAAATTGAATCTTACACTCATACACGCTTCTGGATCTTCTCCAGCTGGTTTACCTGTTCCTGCGTAAGACATGTAAACACAAAGGGGATACATATATTTCTGACACATCATCATTTAGGTATATTTATTCATAAAAAGACATCAAAATACAACGGCAGCCAAAAGGCTGAAAAGTAGTATTTTACAAAATTTGATAAAAATATATAAATACATTATGTATAAAAGGTAAAACTAGTTTTAAAAAATTACCACATTAAAATTGGTCAACCTGTAAGTTAAAATAGTGCCAGCCTATTCAATATTCATCATTAATGAGTCGGACTAAAAAAGGGACTTAACTAACTGGTGAAGATCTAAATCTTTCTGTACGACCAAACGGGATTTCGAGTAGAGGCTTACTCGCAGACCTCAGGGTTCTGCTAATGTCACGAACAGGGGGAAGAATGCTTCTAAATGTATCAGACTTTATTATTCCTTTACCAAATTTCAGTAAGAGTTGGACTCTTCTGTTAACCAGCGATGGAAGGTCTGACAATTTAAGAGCAGACTCGTAGGATACATAGTTCATGCCATAAATGATTCGTAGAGCTCTTTTTTTAACTCTTTCTATTGACTTAGTTTGGTCTTTCGTAATTGAACTGTGCCACACAGGGCATGCATATTCAACTAAAGGACGTATATAGCAAGTATATACTTGTAGTAAATCTTTAGAAGGCGCCTTGGCTTTCTTAAGTATAATCAAAGTGTACAAACGTCGACATGCTTTAGCAACGATATCATGAATATGCATCATGACCAAGTCTCCTTAATAGATAGAAGCAAATGTAGGCCTAAATGTAATGAAGTCTACTTTAATGCTGGACTTCTAGACCGTTGCAGGCAGAGGAGATATGGTAGGCTAAGTATTTTCTGTAGATTTTTCGTGATATTTAAAGCTAATTAAAAACAAAAATAGATGAATGTATTTTTAATCTATGGCAGGCCGACGATCAGAGCTCCTGCTTTCGGGAATATTACGGTACGTTGCACCCTTCTGAGATTTAATACGAGCTTACAGCTTCCGGATAGTTTTAATTGTTTGTGGTTGCTTGCTTCTGTTCATCATGGACATTCACGCTGCGTACGTTATATTTGAAATGTCATTAAAAATGTCAAACACGTTATCATGGAAAATGCTACTGAGATCATCACTGTTATATCATTTATAACATCAACGTTACCCATCACTTGCTAGCAGACGCCCCCACTCAACCCCACAACATGATCAGCAGCCGAGGGCCCACTGAAATTACTAAACCACTTTTACTTTTAAAAAATAATTAGCGTTGATATCCCACCGTATTGTTCATCTTTTTTTTTTAAATTATAATAAATCAGAGACGATTTTGATTTATATATAATTCTGATAGAACGACGGAAACGATGATGACGATTCTTATTTCGTTTATATAAATACAAATTCTTTTTGATACATGCACTGTCGCTGTTTACGTCTTATAATCACGTACTAATAATACAAATCCCCATTATAAATAGTAATTATTACTTCGTCTGAAATTGTTTCAAAACCAATTAAAATTAATAACGGAAATATGGTTGGAAACAAGGCAATGATACAACATTTTGGAATATCCATACATTGATAAACAAACTTAATTAATGAATAAATTAATTAGATAAATTGTATTACTGGTGGAATTTAAGCTGAGCTTGTTTACTGGTGCTATATCGTCTACGAATTTGTTTTATGGCAAGTTGTAAACATACATGGCATGAATAATTACATATTAGGCCTATCACAAAACCTAGAAATTATACATCTTAGGTTACCCTGCTTAGGATGTACCGTACCCATGCCGCCTGATTCTCTGTTAGTACTGTATCTCCACTTGTCGCATTGTCCAGTATCATAGGAGGCAAATTCTGTACAGTGTCATGTGTCTATGTATGATCACATGGCTGACGCGTCATCGCAGACCATTACCCATAACGTAACCCTCATTATACAGAGGTAGCATATACATTATGTGATACTGTATAAATAATGCCTATGATAATTATAGACACAATATCTGCTACACTGTATGTTATTATATTGAAGACTTAAACAAGATTTAAAAATGCACAGGCAATCACCAGAGAGTGCATTAAATGTCATCTGTCTAATTACAGCAGGAGACGAACAAAACAGAGTGTGTTTCAAAATAAAACTCGTTCATTTCACAAACGATCTATATACAATCGATATTAAAAATACTAGAAATACACACAAATGGGACACGTAATTAATTGTGAATTAATGTAAAGTAATCACACTACTAGTCTAAAGGCTATAAATTACATTGCTGAATAGTCATAGTAACATCGTGTTGCTAGCTTGCTATATATAGATCATTATTACATTAGATCATCTATTAGAAGTTATGCATCTATTTGTAGGATATTAATTGTAGGCCCTAAACTAAAGCAAGTCATGTTTTTTAGATTAAATATTTGAAAAGAAAACGTATTAATCGTCAACGGGATAACAAAATGTCCGATATGACTACAAACAACAGCACAGCGAGTAGTCAACCAAATTATGTATTAACATTACAGTATATGATATTCAATAATGATGATTAGGCCTACTGAATGATTATATGTATAATACTAAAATGCCTATCATCACTAGATAACAAATCAAAATTTAAAGAATTAATTTTACTCAAATAACGTACTTAGCGAGTATTAACCCAATTATTTGGAATAAAACTAACGACTAATCAACCACTTTGCGTCATCAGGATCAGGGTTAATTACAAAGATAACAAATTATTTAATAATCTTTCACTAAAACAATAGTGCATTGAAGACAAGATTAATATAATCACGTTACAGAAAACCAAAGACTAATTTAAAGATGCTGGGTTACTAAACAACGCCATAAATCAGACGTGAGAATTCTATAGATGAAACCATTATCTGTAAATTAGACATTAAGGATATACTTCAGCCGTTTTGTCACATTGATGAATCAAAGTGTAGCCTATGGGTCCCGCTTGTATTCTAGTACACGCACATTATCATTCAGTAACTTTCTGAACATTGAATAATGTTAAATCACCAATTACAGAATTTGATAAATTTCTTTCTGAAGCTTGGTTGTCACATGGACGACGTCACGTTGGCGTATAGGCGCAACGCATTTTAGTCGACTTTATTGGTAATGTCAATTGCGATGCGCTTACGTCCTCTAGCGTTTCGTCCAATGGGCAGCAACATTTAACACTGTAAGGTATATTGGCACTGTTCATGAAAGACAGAAACCAATAGCAATCTTAATAATAAAACCTCTATGAGAAGGAAACTAAATTTGAAATATTGAAAGAAACCATGTAAACAATTGCTACAATTTATAATACATTATAATGTATGCGTTTAGTCAGACTCTCGGCACACGCATGCAATTATACAATTCGACAATATAGGAGCCGGCTCATTCGATTCATACAATAACATTACGAGAACGTAATTTTGATAAGGTAACTTGATATTTAGAAAATCGTCATCGAAATCGAAATAATCTAATTCAAGATTTCATTTCATTACACATTTTAATTAAACCGGAAGGAAGGCATCGGATGTTGACGACGGACACAAACCTCGAGAAAACTAGTGGGCTTATTCACTCCCACGTCGTGCATTTCACATCGTTTGTTAGTATCAAAGTCCTCCTACGGAACCTAACAATTTATATTTTGGAGTATTCGAGGACGTAAGCGCAACGCAAGGGATTTGGCAAATCACCAGCGATGGATTCTTCAAATTGCGCTCATGCTGCATTGGTCAACTGGATCAGTCTCTTGAATCAATCTAAACCAATTTTTCTTGTGTCCAGTTTAACATTTTTTAATCAATCGGTGATCAATCAAGTTACATCCAATGATTAAATAATGAATATTCACAATTCAATCAGTAGTTATCAATCTATTAACAAATACGCAGCAAAAGAATAAATATGCATACATAAATCTTTTACATGATTCATCACTTTCGTTCGCCGTATAAATTATAAAAAAAGAGGCTATAATAGCTGTGAGCACTAAGTTTCAATGCATAAATATTGTATATGACATAATATGACAAATATGCCTAAAATAAAGTTCGTGAAAGCAAAGCAGAGTGGCTGATTGATACAAAAATGATGATTGATCGAGGGACTGCCTAATGACATTGACTGACCAGCAAGATACCACAATATTATAATAATTATTATTTTTTCAACTACTGGCTAACCATTGATAACAGACCGTGACTGACTAATAATAGGATGACTTACCAGATCAAACTGATTGGCCCCATAATAACTGACCTGATTGCTAGAGATGGCAGGCTGATCAGTTGAAACGATAACGGACTGATTGACACGAAACAGACTGACTAAACCCGATAACAGACTGATTGACAGGATATCAGACTGACTATACCAGATAGCAGACTGCTTGACACGATAACAGACTAATTGACACGATAACAGACTGATTGACACGATAACAAACTGACTAAACCAGAAAGCAGACTGATTGACACGATGATAACAGACTGATTGATACGATAATGGAATGATTGACACGGAAACAGATTGACCAAACCCGATATCAGACTGATTGATATGAAAACAGACTGATTGATACCATAACGGAATGATTGACACGAAAACAGACTGATTGACACGAAAACAGACTGGCTAAACCAGATAGCAGACTGATTGACACGATAACGGACTGATTGACTCGATAACAGAATAACTAAACCAGATAGCAGACTGATTGACACGATAACAGACTGATTGATACGATAACGGAACGATTGACACGGAAACAGACTGATTGACACGAAAACAGACTGGCTAAACCAGATAGCAGACTGATTGACACGATAACCGACTGATTGACACGATAACGGACTGATTGACACGATGACAGAATGACTAAACCAGATAGCAGACTGATTTACACGATAACGGACTGATTGATACGATAACGGAATGATTGACACGAAAACAGACTGACTAAACCAGATAGCAGACGGACTCACATGAGAAGAGTATCCAAATAAAAGATTGACTGACCATATAATTAAGAGACTGGCCTTACTTATAGATAATTACAGATCTGGTGATCTGATAGCAGACTGATTGATGCGAAGGAATTAATGATTCACAGACCTAAATCGAGTGGTCACGCGGTTAAAACAGGGCGCCGCACATCATAGCTATAAAGTCAGGTTCAAATCACTCCTCGATCATTGTTCTGTCGTGGTAGAACAAGTCTTCACGGTCGGTGTACATATCTGGCTCGTGTGGGGTAAAGAACCCAGTTCTTAATTTTGGAAGAGAGTTAGGGCCTACACCATTGTGAGTCCATTTAGCTCCTGTTGGACAAAGACTGGGCGCAGCACTTAACACGAAGGCCAGTTAGGCTGAGCTGCAAGTCATATGTTATTCCCCGACATGTATTTTTACCTCATGCAAATATCATGCTACGAAGGTATGTTTTTTGTTTTTGTTATCAAAATATACGACTACAGATAGATGAAATATAATTTAAATTGATAATTTAGAATTTAAAGGAAACATCATGACTGATTTGGCTATTATTAGAAGAAAAAAAAATATAATGATGTAAATACTCAACCCCGCACAATCAGCAAATTACAATTATAGAACAGTGGAAAATAATGTCTAATCATAATAGGGAATTAGGAAACAAAATGTTTACAATTTCATGGACACCCACACACGAAATAAAAACGTAGCGTACTTCTAAGACTAAGAGCCTGGATTGAACGATTCGTGTGTCCACATTAAGAAAAAACATTTAGGGAAAAACATTTCTATTGATCATACATTCCAACATTCGACATTATCGATCTATAGTTTCCCCTATGTTTCATAATTTTTTGGATGTTATTTGTGTTACACGAGCTTGTTGAAAATAAGCACTTTCTTATCAGTGATAGCTCAAATTACACAGTAAAATCTCTATTCTTTTGTACATACATTTTGTAAATAGAGACTCGAGGAATTTTAAAAAGCTATAAAAAAAACAGTGTGGTAAAAAATGTTATCAGATGACTAAATATAGGTAATATAACTGGAATATTACATTTCTGGTATTTTTGTTCAACTTCAGATTTTTATTTTCATAAGTATAGCAAAAATTATCCACCGTATATCCACCATCTTTTTTCACCTTCTGGGGAGTCACCAGACATGTTATTACACTAGGTTAACTACCTAACTACTGAAAAAAGGTCTTCCTGTTTTTTATGGCAGCATTTTGCCCAATTTTGTATTTTACCATATTAAGGAAAATTCATGTTTTTTTGTCTTGATTTCTGTTACAAATATTTAATTTATGTACAATTAACCAGATATTATATTTAAAATTCATGCCTGTACCTGAGCTTTAAGATTCGGAAAGAAAACAATTAAAGCAGTGAAAGAAAATCCTTGCATAAGTGGAAGAAGACTAGGAATTAAAGCCTATACCAAATGATACCTTGTGCCGCGAAAATAGGACCTATAACAAATAACATTTTCCTATAGGTCCTAATTTTGACCAATCCTGCACAGTGACCTGTTCGGTTAATCCAAAAACTAATTTTAATTAGTAATAACAGGGGAAATGATATGGCAAGAAAGTTTGAAGGAAATTTCCTTCCCACCACCAACGCGTTAAAATCGAGTTACTCTTGACCTATGCGAGATAAACAACTCTGGATATAATCCTGTATACTTATCGTCTTCAGTTGACCTTATCAACACAAATTAGGAATTAAATACCGATCGATAGCGTTGAAAACAACAACAATCATCTTATCTATTATTGTACATCTTTACATAATATACAACACAAATAACATACAGCAAGATCTAACGGTCAAAGACAGCTTCACATTGCATTATTTAAATTATTACGTAGAACAAAATAAAGTGAGCTTGCTCTGTTCTTGTGCATCTTTCGATTAAATTATTTTATTTCGTCAAGCACTCTGGATCGAAATTTGTCTTGCTTGCCACATATAAAAAACATAATAAAATATGATAGAATGTGTAAAAACACAAAAAGGTTAACATACAAATACCAGGAAAGAGTTAAATTAAAACATGGCAAGTAAAAAAAAAAGTGTCTACAAAAGTTGCATCAAAAAACCTCGTAACATATTGGAGGAAAGGATTATGTAGGCCTAATCAATTTGTCAAATCGTTATTGTGAAAGCAAATATAGTTCGGGAGTTGACAGGACTATAGTAACGCATACCGGTACTGTTACATTCCTTTACAGGATAACTTAAACAGTTTAAACTGGTTTTCATCATTCATCATCATTATTATTATTTGGTAAAGGCGTCTATTAATTCACTTTCAATCTATAAGTATAGCAAGGAGAAAACAGGCATTTAATATTAGCTAAAAAATAATCATCCTACTATAGATACAAGTGCACGCTTTCTAACAAGAAGACACATCATAATGCCATTCATATCTGTTTAGTATTTTCAATTAAATAATTTCTCTGATGGAAGTCTATAAATTAAAACCAGAGTTTATAGAGAGCGGTCTAAAAATATCAAATCTTCCTTTTAAAAACAAAAAAAAGTTGTCTTTTTCAAAGAAGGTTATTGATAATATGTCAACTATAAATAAAATTAAACTGAAGCCCCTGGCATAATAGTCAATACACGTGCATAATTATTTTTGGTTGTGTGTATTAGGCCTATTGTGTACACACTTGTAGACACTGCATCATAACTCATCAATGTCGTCAGATAAGCTGAAGGTTTCTTGTTATTCTCAATTAAAAATAGTAAGCTAAAAGCATAATAACAACAACGTTAAATGTATCATTCATTAAAACGTGTCCAGACTAAAAAGTTAAAGGTACACAAGAAATTAATTGTAATAGTTTTATTACGCTGTTTTTAATTTGGTTCGTTTCTGAGAAGCTACGTAATTTTATTATTAACGTTTTCAAGATGAACGTCAGGAACAGTGTTGACGCTTGTTTGTGCACAGAAGAGAAGCCCGTTTATACTCGCACAATAAACGGCGACGATATACAATAACACACACTCAATAACATCGTTGTATCGTAACGATTTTATGGTTTTTACTGATCATGACGTCATTTGATTGGATTTTGTTAATATTATTTTTCACCGAGACAGTATGAATGAATATTCTTCTATAGTTGAGATAAAAACTTTTCTAATTTCTTTTGTTTTCAGTAGAAAATGTATTTATCTATTTATCGAAGACATTCGTGGGTATTCGTCAGTATAAACGAGCCTACATAGTCTTCGCTCATCCATCATATAAAACAACATTATTAAATGTGTTTTGAAAACACTTATGATATTATGATTAAGGCGACAAAAGGAGAGTTAAGCGTTAATTAATGCTCAAACATAGGATTTGGTGGGTATTGGTTGTGTACTGCAAGTCTTGAAATATGTTTACATAAGGTCTATTTTATTAGGAAGAAATAAAGACCTTTGTACTAATATAACGAATATAGGTTTATGTTAACATGTAAATAGAACAGAAATAAATGATGTTATGATGCAAACACATGGTTAAGAATGAGATAAATGTATATGACTTTATGCATTCAATGTCTCATAAATAATTATTACATAGTTTCTATAAATTGTCTACCCTTTTTATTTTGTGTTTTTTTAAACCTCATTTATAATCTTAACCTTTAATATCATACATTATGACTTTGAAAACGAAGAAGCGTCGAATGGTCCGGTTATTGGATATGAGATGAATGACATTCTTCGATATTCTATTGTAGATGATGATGAATGATGATGATAATGATGATGATGAATATGATAATGAATGATGATGATGATAATGACGATGATGAATGATGATAATGATGATGAAAATAATTGATAATGAATGATGATAATAATGATGATCATAATGAAAATGATGATGATAATGAAGGATGATGATGATGACGATTATGACGATAATGATAATGATGATGATAATAATGATGATAATGAATGATGATGGTAATGATAAGGATGACAATGATAATTATTAATAATTCACTTAGCTTTTACAATCATTGCCGTTAATGTATCATTTTCGTGTTTTCTTAAAATAGAAATAATCCATAAAATATCACGCATATATAATTAATAAATCTGTGAATTGATTAGAAACGAATGTAGTAGATGATTGCACGCCATAGGACAAAAACAACTCGAGAGTATTTGTAACATTACAACACGTCCTGACAATTATGAAGTTTTGAATATTCTCTAAAACATCGATTAAAAAACGTATTTTCTTAAAATAGAAATAATCTATATAAAATATCGCGCTTACATAATTAATAAATCTGTGAATTGATTAGGAGCTAATGAAGCTTGGAGATTATCTATTTCTGCTAATAATAAAAATAGCACAGATCTCGGACTATTATTGTAAAGTTTAAATGTTTTCAAAATCAATTTAAAATGTACGTACTGTCGTTGTTTCAAGTAGTACAGTATAATTATTCATACACACAACAAGCAATGCAACACGACAAAACATTTTTAACGTTTAATAATACTGTAGCTTATATAAAAATATACTTAATAAAGAGAGAATAATAAACTATGAAGGGTATTCCGTTAATCCACCCGAACTTTTACCATCCGGTGCGTTGCTACCTGGCCCTCTGCCACATTAGGTTATTTGCCAAGACCGGGTGAAAAAGGGCCAGATGACAACGGGCCGCCGAAATCCAGTAGTCATGTGTATAGCATATTCTTAGCCGATATAGAATATTTAAAATGCACACACATAATATACACAGACGCAATTATTTTCCTAAGTGCTACATTTAGGGATCGATTTTATATAGAATGTGGAGTGGACAAGGCGCAGAGCACTTTAATCAGTCGACGAGTTAAAATACACATTGCGCATTTAAATCGATAGTTCAACAAAAGTTCGAAGTTTGGGAGCTCATTTTAGAAAACATATCATTCACTTGAAAACAAATGATTACTTCGTAAATGAGTCAACTAAATCCACTTAAAAGTACTCTTGAGATGAGTTTAACAAATAAACGTGTACTTCAACATCGACATTTTTATCGACCCTGGTACATCACTCCTTCACCTTCAATGGCATTAAATACATAATAAAATCAGCAACAATATTCATTAATATTATAATGATACGCTTGGTTAGCTGCTGTTGACGTTTATGTGGACATCATCAAAATCAATGTAACAAATAATACGTCATCGTATTAACAACATTGGCATTGAAGTTTTGTTTCATTTTAACTGTTACATTAATAAAATTGATTAACAATCGCGAGTTGTGATACATACGAGTAAACACTGATTTATATCTTTAACAAAAATATAGAAATAATAAGTAATATTCAGAAATTTTATTTCTTAAATTAATACAGCTACAACATTCAAGTCTTGATAATAATGTCATAAAAGTTGTCATATACAGTATTTATTTACTTAATGTATAATAAATATTAGAGGTCATATTACATGATTCGCAGGAAAATGGTACTTCTCCACAATTAAAATTTTCGATAGGATTTCTAAGGTATGCAATACAGGAGGAATCCACTTATATCTTTCACTGAGTACGTAACTATTGTTGAAATGTTTGCATGGTGAACTGACGCTTCCTAAAACACTACATACTAATAATAGTAACACTAATACATGAACATACAGGAACTCTAATACATAACCCTTTAATAGAGGTATAGACATTGACATGTTAAAATGGTTGTGTCTTTTTAACAGTGTGCCCCCTGAATGACAGTTTCCCAAAAGGAGGGAGTTCTACTGTATAATATGATTGATGTCTCAATATCTAAATTATTCACTTAACATGTTAGTTTTTTTTTTTAAATATAAAAAAATAATCAATGTTAAATTTTGTGTGATAAGAATATTTGTTAGTTTCTCAATGTGTAATATAAAAAAAAACCAAAAACATTATTACTGCAGTTTAGCTATTGTATTATATTATTCTACAACAATGGAATATAAAAAATACTGAATGAAATGAGTGAGTGGCAACTCGTATAGCAGTCAATATGAACATGAACAACGGTATCAATAGCAGAGTCAATGTAGTAATGTATTTCAAATGATTTCCAATGATAAGTAATGCTTGTTTAATGATGAACATTTTGTTTTAGTTTTGTTCAATGGGTTTCAGCCATCCATTTGTGTCCGTAAAAAATAAATTAAATGAATAAGAAATCAAAATTGCCCTTTTTGGTTAGCATTGTGTGGCTTTTTATAATAATATACAACAAAGTTTCAACAGTACACACAAAAAGAAAAACAGTACTATTATAGAAAAATACAACAAGCAATTTGTAACCAACCATCTAATATAATTGACATTACAATCGATAAAATGCATTCATTTTATTGTCATATATATATCTTAGAATATACTATTTAAAATGTCAATTTGTGGGCGGAGAAGATGGGGGTGGAGGAGGTGGTGGAGGGAGAACACTTAGAAAAGACAGTACATTTATGGATTGACTGTCACCAGAAACTGAAGGCGGGTTAGGAAAATTTGTTGTGGTACTAGAAGGAACTTGTAATAATGATGGCGGTGGCTTGGATGTGTCTATAAAAGGAGGCAAGCCTTGAGGAAAAGGTGGATGAGGCGGCAGTGTAAAAGAATAATGGCCTGGATAGTTCTGTCCATATGCTGGTTGCATGTTGTAGGAACATTGCGGTGATGGAGGGTACATCGGTAGTCCATGGCATTGATTATCATACTGCTGGTAAAAATGTCTCTGTTGTGGAGGTTCATATTGTTCGTATTTGTGGCATTGTTGCCATACATTTCCAGAAGATTGGCTACCCTGTTGGTTCCAATTATGGCTACCCTGTTGGTTCCAATTATGGCTACCCTGTTGGTTCCATTTCTTCCAATTTCTATCATTCCTGATTTTGTTTTGATGGCATTTTGAATTGTCTATAAAAAATAAAAAACAAACAACATTTTGTAATTATTTTTTTTAAATGTTTTTTTTTATTATCATAGGCCCTGGTTAGAAGTACATGCTATTATCACTTGAGGCCTATTGCCCACCGCTATTCAGGGGACAAATATTAAGGGAAAATTTTTCCCAAAAGTATCCCCTTAATAGGGGAAATTTTTCCCAAAGCTGTCCCCTTAATAGGGGTTCACTGTACTTCATGGTTGCCACCAATACAGATACTGTTTACAACCATTTTAAAAAAAACCTGAAACTGGCATATTCAGCACCATTATAAATGTATCAAATAACCCTTTGAAAAGCTTTTATCAATTTATCTTTTTAAATACGTACCATTTTCACTAACATAACCTTTCTCTTCATCAATCAATCCTTTTTGACCTGTCCTATAAAAAAAGAGTGGAAATGTTAACAGAGCTATTAATGTACTGTAACTCTTCATTCTACAACTCATACCATTTAAATTGTTTACATTTTTATATCTCTTTTTATGGTGATTTAATTTTCAGTATTTTTTATGTCACATCATTAAATTCCAAACATTCTTTAGAAAAGTTTGTGTCTATGAAATATTACTAAAAAATAAATAATCATATGTTTAATATGTATTATTTATATTCAAGATCACTAAAATAATAATAATAACAGTGTATGTTGACGTCATTTGAAGTCATATGATATTAATGTCAGAGTATAGAAATCCTAATATTTGCATAACAGTAATAATAAATGCATTATTCATTATCAAGATGGCTAATAGAATGTAGTAATTAAATTTTAATAAGGATGTAATAAAGCAGAACACATTATGAATTAAAACATTTATATTATACAAATATTTATGGTGGAGGAGTGTCAAAATTAAAATCGTAAAGGGAAAGTAGATGCGAGTGAACATTCATGAAAAATGGATAAATATGTAAAAGGACACATTTTGACATTGTGATTTTAATTTGCATTCAGTATAGACATCACAATTAGGATCCAGACATTAAAGTAATTCCTGTAAAATTCCTTAGTTCTTTAATTAGGGAAAGCAATATATACACCCCATTCCCTTCAGCCAAGTGAAATGAGTATGTCTACTCTATTGAACTCTTACATCATCAAGAGTGCAATGTGGATGTGTGTTCTTTCTTGTTACACAGTGATCGACCATGCTAAACACAAGGCTAAAACATTCAAAATTCAATCTGTGTAACCTGCACCGTCTCTGCATACAAAATTGGTTTTCTGCTTTTCTAAATGTTTTAGGCCTTGGCTTAACCTCCCTTTAAAGTAGTTGTGTTATAACACAAATAATTAATGCTTTATATTTGTGCAATAGAACAAATAAATTCATTCAATGAAAGATGAAATGTTGTATTATTACCTCATGATATTATTTGAAATTTAAAACTTTAATTATTTGCAAAATATGAACTGGCAATGTTAACATAATTTTGTTTCCATATGTATTAAACACACCTTTGCGATGGAAGTTTCCTTTTCTGAGGATCTTTAGCCTGCTTTCTTTTAGCCTTTGCAGCCTTCTCTTGTTCATCATCACTGTAATCCAATAATTCTGCAGGAGGCTCCTCGTCACCCTTCCATGATGCATCGGATCCTTTCATTCTGTTTAGTAAAACAGGAAAAAAATACCGTGTTTATTCTAATAAACGTCACACTTTGAATAAACGCCCTCCTCGAATGGCTCCCTCTCAAATAAACGCCCGTATGCCGTTTTTTCCCTCCAGTAAACGCCCAGTCATATGTAAATACACACAATATTGTATTAATGAACACATTTCACATTTCTATTTATAGTAGAATTCATTGACTTCCATGATCTACAACTGACCATTTTTTATAAAATTTTTACTGTATTTTATCATTTCTTGATATTAATTGTGTTGTATTTTTTATATTTAGGGAGAATTTATTTGATTATACATGTTTCCATATTAGTATTACACCAAAAAAAAAAACACCGAACAAATATGAATGTAAAAAATGTAAAACATATTTCTGGTAGATAACTCAATAGAATAGAATAGAATAGATTGAAATTCAATTAAAACCGTAATAGATATTGAATTTCTATTAATTATATCTTATTTCTAATCTAATCTAGATTTCATCCCCAAGGCCTAGTTCATAACAACTGCAGTAAAAAAAATAACAGAAGCCTTACTTGAGTAGTTGTGAGGTAAACACATATGACGTAATTTCTAATGAAGAAGGAGCATAGTACAGGGTGCATTGAAGACGAATAGCAAGTTTCATTATATCTTCAACAGAGTTGAACCTCATCGAGTAAAGAGGGTTTTGAACTGGTCCAAATACTTCAAATACCTGAAACAAATTATAAAATTACTAATGATATACTTTTGATTTCTGTATCTTCTAATCAATTGATACAATGTATAATTAATACTATAGATATCATAGATATCAAAATTCTAGTACTGCATGTCTTTATATACTTATATATTTATATACTTATATATTTATATACTGATTTAGGAAATATAATAATTTATACATATCAAATAGTATTTAGGATAATCAGCTTGACTCACCGTTCCTAAAGCTTGTCTATCTTCTTTAAACAGAACAGTTTCTATATCAAGAGCTGGAGTATTTTCTAAGGATTTTATAATTACTATCAAAGAAATATGAGAGGTTTACTTTAAGAAAATAAAAATTGTTGGTATAACAAACAAAATGTTTATGTTTTAAATGAACCCAGACATTTAATTCCTAGTATTGATGCATAGCATATTTTAGTATGTATCTGATACACAATGTCTTGAGACTGTGGAGAAAAAGACCTTTACAAACAGTGAAGAAGAACACTTTTTTTTTAAATTTACCTTTCATAACTCTATAGACACAAATATTAATTGGCAATCAAAATCCACAAAATACATCAACAATAGTGTTTTTGTTAATTTTGCAAATCGGTCATAATTTATACAAAACTCGCCAATAATATGTGCAATATTCACATGCAATTGTATTAAAATGCATATATTGGTTATTTGGATAACAAAGGGCATCTCAAACAAAAATTCATGTTCAAGTGATGTTAATTAATAATAATGCTTTTAAAATACAAAATACTATATGGATGAATCAATGCAGAAATTCCACATGCATCATAATAATTAATTAAAGCCAATTTCATTTACTAAAGTACTATTACATTGATGACTATGATATAATCTGGTTAGTATCTTCATCACAGACACTAATTAATTACATCATGTGTTCTTTCTTGGAAGAGAAAAGCTTATCGAATGCTAATGTTTTGAAATTGTAATTGGATTTTTACATCACAATTATTATATTAAAAGTCAATTCACGGAAAACCACACTCAGTTTAGTTTCAGTAAGTGACATTTTCACCAAACAAAGATAATATTTCAATGATATTAGACAAATTGTTTTAGATAAAATTTAAAGTAGATTAACAAAAAATAGAGTCTTGTGCTGAAGATTAAGGTATTCTTCATGAAATAGTATGTTATTATTGATACTGTTACGGTGTTCATACTAGAGAGAAGGAGTTGAAATAGACTTGTCCACTATAGTGTAACACTGTATACTGTCCTCTCAAACTCCCTCAATCCACTCTCCTCACCTTTCATTACACCCCAGAGCACAGGCTTGTTTTAACCTAATTTACAGTGCTGTACGTCTACGTATCATAGAATTGTAAGGTATATAAATACCCACATAGAAAAAATAATTCAAATTAATAATCAATATAAAAAAAATCGGGTCAATAAAGTTGATAATCAACAACACAGTGATTTATATAACAAAAATATATCTTGTAATTATGGCTGCTATTGCTGGGAAATCAATTATTTTTGTGTAGGCGATACATATGTCAAATTTGTTTCTTATGTAATATAATTAAATATGATCCCTATTTTAGGGGACAACTTCAAGACCAGAAAAATTGTCAGTCTAGAGTGTCCATTAAAATAGGGTTGGCTGTAGTGTTAAAACATATATTGGCTATGTTTGTTTCACAGAAAAGTGTTCCCTTAATAGGGATGTCCAAAGGACCTGTACTAATCTACAAAAACGTGTACAATTTTTCAGGGATCTTTCCAAAAGACATTTCAAAATTATGCGATAATATTGTTTCTGGACATATATTGGCTTATCATTGTCTTATGGTGTCATAGGACCAATGTATGTTTAACAAATTGGAGAAAATTGCATTCAAATTATTAGGCCTGCAAGTTTATAAATATACTTTAATTTAAATATAAAATACAAATAAAAATTACTCAAATAATTCAACAATCTGCCCTATAAAATGATATGGTTAAAATATACAGACATCACTAATTATAAACATATACTTTCTTTTGTCTAAAAATACAAAGTACCTAGTATTTACGTCACATTTGTAATAAAGTTTAATAGAATACTACTGTAATGCTTTAAGCAAACCAAAATGACTGTAAATGACATGATTTGTGTACTGCTAAAAATGATGAATTTATATGTTTTAACCTTTAACCCAACTGTTATAGAAAATTCTATAATTATATACTCTATAAAGATGTTGAAATAATCTAATAGTTGTAGGTTATTTATCGTAAAAGCTAAGAAATGTCTATTCACGTAACTCATCATACTTTAATGCCTATAGCAGTGAATGTTGGCTTTATAAAATGCATTTGGCATTAACAAAACCCCACAATTCAAAATAAAACAAGAAATATTTCTTATAAAAATGCAACAATTTAATTATTGTTCTTTCATTAAATGATGCTTTTGTAACTGATATTCTATAATTTAAAAAATAATGATTTACCAACTATATTTGTTTAACAATCAGTAGTAAAGATTTTGTATTATAAAATAAATATAGTCTGAAATGCTCTATTAATTATAAATTAGGGCCTATCGGGTATACATAAATGTTTTGAGCCTGATGTATATTATGATTGGATTCATTTTCCTTCTGTAGTTGTACCTATCAATCAATCAATATATCAATCAATCAACTTATATTTCAGAACTGTACAGAACAAAAATTATACTAAACTACTGTATCTGTACTGTGCATATTGCGGGGTAGGGAATTACTTCCCAAGGGAGGTCGTTAGTGACCCACATACTCTAACATTTCAGTAAACAACATTTTTAATTTCCCACGAACCGTTGTACAGCCACCACAAACGTACTCACTAATCCCTTTTTCACACAGAACTTCGGCAATATTGCGGTAAGCATAAAATAGAGGTCGCACTTTTTTAGAAAAAAAAAATGGCGGGCACCGCCGCCGGCGACAAAACATGCCATGTGCTGCTCCTATTTTAGCTGCATCGTTCCTTTCCGAGAGAGGGCGTATGTAAATAGGATCCATGTTATAAGTTTCGCATTGACTACATGTGTTCTAGAGTTCGGCTTCTAAATGTCTTATTGTGCCGAGATAGTGTGTAATTTACTAAACTAGTAGGCCGCACATTGCTTGTAAGTTGTTAGAGTATTATATTACAATAATTAGAATTATATGAACCCCAGTAGTGGCCTAGATTATTAATGCTATACTACATTGTGGTCGTAGGCCTAGGCCTGCGTAGATTGAATCGTATACGATCGCTCGAACAGCATGGCGATAAACACGAGTCTCCGTGTTCTATTTTGTATGCCGTATCCATAGAAGTATGTCCGTATGAGGGCGCTGTTGATTATTTGATGACTTTGTTTAATAAGTTCTTTAGGAATGTACACCTCCGTAAGAGGGCGCTACGTTTGATCTGTTTTGCAGATAGTTTTATTTATTTATGTTATGTTTATTATTACTATTTGGAGCTGGATTTAAGTATGCTTAATTTCAGTTCACCCTGTTTATGGCTGAATTTGCTGTATTAAAGAGTCAGTCAACAAGTGATTGTGTTGCAGTATTTTTTGTCGTGGATTGGGTTTATCTACTGAATAGCGAGTTTGACGGTTCAAGCTTGTGAGGTCAGCCCAGCGCACATGTTTGCTGATGTTGTTTTGTGTGTCCGCCGTTTAGTTTTATTGGTTTTTATTTACGATGCATAAAACCTATATTTTTTCCCAACACCACTCCATGCTAATAACTGCCCGATCGTGATGGCCATTCTACAGAAACAAAATCTATTAGGCCTACACATAGACGCGAATTTAATTATCAGAAGCTGTTATGAGCTAGCACCGGGCGCGCGCGCCGGAGGATGTTCTTGCTAGAACTATACTAACTAGGGCCTAGGCTTACGTACGTTACAGCAAGTTAAATAATCTTTGGACCAACATCTGTTATATTTTTATTATTATTGGCCGTATTCTTCCATTGTATTATTAACAAACTAATCTAAAAATATATATATATAATATGGATATAAATCTAATAATTTGGCCTAAAGTAATTGCCACAGTCTTTCTCAATCAAGGAAAATGTCCCGAATTTATCCTTGCTTCACTGTGGAAGCAGGCGTTATATCGTGGACTCTTTCACACAGATCAGGCTTACGACCGTGACGGTAATATTACCGCAATTTTACTAGGTCCAGAGGCGGTCTAACGGAAGCCGGCATTAAGAGGTTTTTACCCTTTCACACATAAGCCGGCGTTCGCGAATTACCGCAATATTACCGTCTTACAGCTCTGTGTGAAAGGGGCTTAATAAACAAATTCTTCATCTATACACACCAATCAGCAAAAATATTTACCATAGATGAAAGATTGTTTTGACCATTATTGAATGATAACTTGATTGGCCAATTGACAGCCAAAACAAAAACATTGTTAAAAACGAACATTGTTTAATACAGAACATTGTTTTACAGACTGAGTTTACGAATTCCCATTTTCTAAGCCTTAGTAAACTAAGCTTCCCCATGATACGGTTTCCTAAACCCACAAAGTCATAAATTTAGAATATTAAATTTATGGATTTTTTAATTCTAAAAAAAAAAAACAAATCTAATCAATCCTTTATCAATACAAATCTGCTCATCAATAGTTTTATAATACTATAGACTTGAAAAGCTGATATTTTCTATAATATTTTAAAACTTAAAAGTAAAAAAAAAAAATTGTTTGCTCATCAATAATGATCAAATAGCATCAAAATATAAAATATATTCATTTATACAGTACTAGGGTAGTAGCAGATTTAGGTAAAATAAAAAAAATTCATTCATTGTTTCATTACATAATTTCTAAACATTTTCTACCTTTTTTTCATTATTTTCTGTATTTCCCTTAATTAATATCATAATTTTAACCTTTAGTATCATACCATTAGTAAACACTGGCATTTATTTAGATTTTTGTTTTCTGAATTAATACTAAACATTAAGACAAAGTATTTACTTCTTCACATTCTTTTTTTTTTGTTAATTTAAATCCACTACTTCCCTACGTTTTTTAGATCTTATTTAGGTTCACAAACTATATTTATTGTAAAAATAATATTATATGGTCCTATTGCGATAACTTTTTTCGTCGTTAAACGGTAAAAAGTCGATTCTAATAATTATAGCGGCCCGCTATAAATCCCAAAATGCATTGCGCACCGATTGATATTTTTGTTTTTTTTCTGTAATTCACCCACTTTTTGATTGATCGTGAGGCCAAAACTAATGGAAGACTCCTAACTTTTTCAGCAAAAATTTGTATCAACGAAGTCTGGCAAAAAATAGAAAGACAATTAAATGCAACTATACAATGTCAGGCTAGGTATATAGCTAGCGTACGATGTTCGTACGTTACCGATGTTTACCAGCTTAAGGCCTAAAAAACTAAGCCTATAGCTAGGCTAGGCCTAAAGACCATCCACGAGAGGTCATTCGCTGTGAGCTACTTAGGTAGTGCATTATTTCTCACTTTTTATCATAATTTACCATAAAACTTACAATTAGGACAAGGAATGACCTGGTTTAATGTTTTTAAAGTAATATATGTATTATTTTTACAAAATGTCACAAATTGTAGGGAAGTCTTTAACTACATACATCAAATGCATTGTTTGGTGTACACTGATAGTATTAAAGATGATATGAAACGATTTTGAAAATTTAAATAAATTAGTGTTTATGAATCTGTCTAATGTAAATAACTAACACACCAGAAATTAGGTTTAAATACCTCATAAAACTCGAAAAATAAACAAATTAAGTTTTAAAGAAAATCCTCCGGAAAATGGCCGACCAACTTGCACGCCATATTGGTTTTCACGATCGCTCTAAACACACGTACGTCCGATCACTCAGCTGATTTGAAATACCCGCGGTAGTAGCCACGGCAGCCGTTGTTATGTGATTGGTTACTCTTTTTCAACCTAGGCGAATCGTGATTGGTTGATTTAATGCACTTTGACAGAGACACAGCGAGCTTGACGTTTCATGCATGACGACGAAAACAACATGTGCGACACAATCTCACCATCATTATTTTCGCAAGATGCCGAGTGCTTGTTGTATCGGACTGGATCAACACACCCAAATGTTTCTTTTTTTTTATTCCCCGACAAGTTAAAACGCAGTGAAACGTTTAATAAATGGACTGAATTTGTTAAGTTAACTAGAAAGGGGTATGTGTGGAAGCGGACTAACAGAATATGTAGCGCCCATTTTTTAAACGCGGACATCGACAATTTTTTCCATATTTCTGAAATGAAGAAGACGGGGGTGGTGGTAAAGCCGAGACTAAAAACGGATGCTTACCCCACCATAAAAGCTCCGGTAAGTGAGGAAGAAGGCCTACCACCCCAACCCAAAAAACGGAAAGTGCGGCCTCGGACTGCGGCGTGTCGAAGACGCGAGGTTGAAAGGGTAAGAAATATTTTTATAAATTAAAATCCCCTGCGTGGACGGTTGCCTACGTACGTAACGTTGTCGTTCAAATCTAGGCCTAGCCTGATTATACTATCATAATCGTTTGATTTAGTTTATGAAAATAATAATAAAATATTTAAATTAAAATATTTCCTTTTAAATCTGTGGGCCCAGAGGCCCAGACTATCTAGGTAACTATATAGGTCCTCGTTGGTGAACCATTATACATAGGCCTATTATTAGGCCTAGTGTAACCAGGGAGTTGTCCTGGTGTAACACTCTGACCATCATCAGGTCAACAACCCTTCAATCACTATTTCTCCCTACTCCATCTATTAACATTCCTAGTGGTTTTTTCCTATCTCTAAGGGTATGTTCAGACCTACGGAGTTATGCTTTCGTATCACAGCCAAGGTCATATTTTAATGAGCGTCGTATTGGAGCAAAGTGTTCGGATTCATTGCAACGAAGTTGCGTTACAAACGGATATGATGTCACTCGCTGGCGATTAACCAAACTCTAACACACGCATAGACCTACCTTCGTTGTTATTAAAAGTAGTAGTGGTTGGTTTAGGAGTTACAAGCCTAGACCGAACACTTGGGCTCGGCATTATCGATTGGTTGTCAGGCATACAAACCAGCCGATCGTTTTGGGGTTTGGGTTTATATTTGGTCTATGACCTAAAATATCATTTATGGCAGAAAAATGTTCAAATCCCGTACTTGCACCGGCTCCAGATTTATTTACTCGGTCTTTCGCCGCTTTATATGACGACCCCTTCAATTTCGTTTGGATATTAAATCCTTCTTTATGAGGATGGCCCATCTGCTAACGTGTCCGCCATCTCGTTGAACACAGACATCTTGTTGTCGGTGCCTTTACGCCAGTTTTTCACTTCCAACCGATCTCTGAACTCAGGGCTTCCCCACAATGAAATAAGGTATTTTACTTCGGTTTCTCGCCAATGCGCACGCTTCGATGACATTTTAAATTAATTAATATAATAATATTAATAATAATACTGTATAGTGTAACAACAAAAGGTATGATTTTTTCGCACGTTCACCGATCACAACAAATGGATCAGCTTGGCTATACGATGAGGAGCACATGTCACGATGTGATGTGGCGAATATTGTAATTTGATTGGCTAGATATCTAACCTAGGTCATATTCATCGATGCGTGACTTTCGTATTGTAAGCGACGTCCACTAAACTCATACCTTGAGCTTTCGTAGCGTACGAAATATCAGTGTCGTACGAGGTGGCTTCCACTAATCTTTTCCTGGTTCAGACCTATGAACTTGTACGCCGCGTACAATACGAAAGCATAACTCCGTAGGTCTGAACAGGCCCTAAGTACTCTTTGTTCACTGGCCTATAAAAACCCACATCCTTAATCAATTAGTGTTTCCTCCTCATCATCATCAAGGAATGTTCCCCCAGGCTTGGTATGTTAGTTTTAACAAAAACATTTTAAAAGTTTATTTTATAAAATTGTATGACAATTTTTTTAATTCACACCAGTTGATAATTTTAATAATTGTTATTGCTAAGAATACCCAGGTAAGCCATGGAGGTACCTCCATGGAAGCTTGGCCTAGTCTAGACCTGGATACTGGTTAGTTCTGTTTTGTTATCATCAAGGAGCTTTGTTACCAAACAAAGAATGGAAAGTTTCCAACCTATGTATTCTTACTTTTCATTTTATATTTGATTTCAGATTCTGATTGAAGAAGAATTGCCTGGTACATCATCGGTATGTATTTTTTTTTATTATACCTGTATAAAAAGTTGGACCAGTCCCAATTTTAAAATGTGATAACGCATTGAATGCCTTAGTCAAAATTGGTGTAGTCTACCCTTTATTATTAATTATATGGATGTTGAAATATTTAAAATAGTTTACCTGTTAATCTTTTAATCTCTGTGTGTTAAAGCCATTAATTGAAATCATTAGTTGTCTACTTTGTGTATAAAGTAATTAAATTCAGATGTTGGTGAGTATTTACTACTGACCTATTGCATCGATTTATTGATTTGCTCGTTATACAATTGTTTTTAAATATCTACTCAAGTGTGCAATTACTACTGGGGCCTGTTCGTAGGGGTTGAAAATACCAGCTTATTCCCGATTTCCGTTCGCGTGATCCAATTAACTTTTGCCTCAGGCTACAAAAAATTCGAGACAAAATGTTCACCAAATTTGCAGGTTATTTCAGCGATAATCCAATTATACTCGGCCTTCGAGGATAATAAATCTCCGATAGAGGCAATGTGTCAAATTTTGACAAACGTTCGCTGCCTAGGCCCGTCATTTCTCCTACGAAGCTCTTCCATACACGCTTCGAGAGCGATCGTCAGCTGGTGCTGTCCTTGTTGGTGTAGACCGCTTAGGAATACACCCCGCTTAGTAGGCCTAGCTGGTCGGTGGTGTTTCCGTCGTGTAACATTGGGCTCAAATTCTTCGTCAATGAGTAAAATAATGGTCGTCAGGAGAAGGCATATTTCGCCAGGATTATCGGCGTTAAGAGGCATAAGGTTTGTCGCAAGGATAAGCAGTGTAAAAGGTAGCAAGTAATTGTTATTGTAAAGAAAGATCGCGAGTAAAAAATATACAACACGAAACTAGCGTGCGAAAATGGGGTCGTAGGTTGTAAAGACAACTGACCTTTAAACGTAATTTCCGGTTTGTGATTCGTCGATTAAGCATTTAAGCGGTTAAATATTTCAAGTACGAACAACGCTCAATTTATAACCCGAGGCATGGGTGAAATTAAGCGCTTACTTTTACCACCGTACGAACACGACCCTGTACATTTGTTTTTGTTTTTGTTTTTTTTCAATGTAAGTTAATTATGTAAGTTTTATCATCATTTACCCTTTATATGTTGTATATATTTGTATGGACGCACCACCGAAAGGTGTGTGCCACTGATTCGAAAGTGAGTACCAATAAATACTGAATAACTGAGTAAAAATAATCTGGTCACTAGATATGTTGTACTTTTAATCCAGGCCCAAGGACAGTGTCAACAGTCAGCAGGTATTAGATGTTGAAAAATAAACAAAGTCATTGTTTTGTTGGTTATGTAATAATACAGAAATATTAAGTCATGTTAAAATGATCAGTTCTTGTTCATGCATGTTTTTGTGGAGTTAAAGCCCCATTCCCTACGTTTTTTAGATCTAATTTAAGATCACAAACTATATTTAATGTAAAAATAATACTATATGGTCCTATTGCGATAACTTTTTTCGTCTTTAAACGGTTAAAAATGTGAAAAATAAGTCGATTTTAATAATTATAGCGGCCCGCTATAAATCCCAAAATGCATTGCGCGCGGATTGATATTTTTGTTTTTCACCTGTAATTCGCCAACTTTTCGATCGATCGTGAGGCCAAAACAAATGGAAGACTCCTAACTTTTCAGCGAAAATACCAAGTTTTCCCCAATTTGTATCAACGGAGTCTGGCAAAAATAGAAAGACAATTAATGCAGCAACTATACAACGTCAGGCTAGGTATATAGCTAGCGTACGATGTTCGTACGTTACCGATGTTTACCAGCTAGGCCTACAAAACTAAGCCTAGCCAGGCTAGGCCTAAGACCGTCCACGAGAGGTCGATCGCCGCGAGCTACTTAGGTAGTGCATTGTTTCTCACTTTTTATCATAATTTACCATAAAACGTACATTTAAGACAAGGAATGACATGGTTTAATGTTTTTAAAGTTATATATATGTATTATTTTCCAAAAAACGTCCAAAATTGCAGGGAAGGGGTCTTTAATTATTTTTTTTGAAGCCATGTTCTGATCTGTTTTGCATGATTTTACTGTTAATTTCCATCTTTTTTTTCATGAATAGCATGCAGTTCAGTAGACGTTGATCATTTCCATATTTCTATTGCAAACTACTTTGCATGATGATTACATCATAACAATTATACACAGTACAAACACCATACCATTTACTTATATTTTTATCAAATAATTTGTTTTTTTAGAGCATGTACTTAAGCAAGTTTATTAGGGAACATAAACCCCACCGTTACCCCTTTTTAAAAAATTATCTTTTTCATATTTCATGGTACCAAAAACAGACGACGCAGCGGTAACACACAAAATAAATATAAATTTATAATTATATAACTTATATAATTTATTCAGTTTCCTCAAGTTTCGAAGAAACTGGGGGAAGCAGTAATGAAGACGGAGATAAACGTGACATACATTTATACAAAGAAGCGGACAGTAACAGTGACCATGATGATGCGGATCCAAATTACATCCCTCATGAAGGATCATCTGATGAAGAATCACTGTAAGTTAAGCAACCTTCTTGAGTGATGTTTATAAATAAATATATACTGTACATTTATATTATTAAACAAACATTTCTTTTTTGTAGCACTGATAACATAGAATCTGGAGAGACTGTTCGTGGACAGAGGAAATATATTGTAGGTCAGGATGAGCTTCTGACATTGTTTGACAGATGTCGTGAATGTGGAAGTCAAGCCGACAAAAAAGAGAATGTGGAACGGCAGTGGAGGTGATGGCCACTTGCACAAACAGAGCATGTAGACATGTTTTTGAATGGTCAAACCAACCAAAAAGTGAAAATATGTTCCTATTCAACATTTTGTTGTCCGCTGCAATCTTGGTATCGGGTAAGACTTTCAAAAATATTTTTTTGTAATTCAATCTATTTTGATAATTTTTTTTAAAAATAATTATTTATAATCAAAACATACTTCAATCGTATTGACAAAGAATTCTTTTATTTCAAATTGTAGGATGTTGTATTACCAAGTTTTTGAGGGCACTCCGATTTATTAACATCGCTGTTTTTAGTGATCGGACATTTTTTTATCATCAAAAATGGTAAGTTCAACATTTCAATAATGTCTATGTAGCAATCTAATTTTGGAAAAAAATGGGTGTCTATTGATGTTAACAAATTATATGTTGCTATCTGAATTTTTATCTTCAAACAAAGTATTTTACTGTACAAAAATATTACTGAGTAGTGGTGTATTCTTTTTAAATATGTGACATAGTTAACTGAATATTATCTTCAATATATTATTTAGGTATTTGCTGCCAGCCACTTCATGTATATTTGGGGGTCAAAGAGAGAAACACTTTAAAAGTGAAATGAATGTATCTTGCGATATGCGTTGTGACAGCCCCGGTTTCACAGCTAAGTTCGGTACCTACACAACTATCGATACAGACACTCAGAAAGTTTATTCACGTAGAAGTTGTGCAGGTATTTTTTTTTCATTTGTTGTTTATTTATAGCACCTCAAGGCTATAGGTCCAATTTATAAATTAATAAATTGTTAGTTATACAGGTAAAAATAATAATTCAGATATAAAATTCAAAATAAAAAACCTAAATATATCGCAACATTATATTAACCCTTATCTTTATTAGAATCTATGTTATTTTTGTTCATTATTCAAAATTTTTACCCATAAATTTTTCAGCAATTTCTTACAAATTTTAAAGTCATTTATATACAAATTTTACTAATACAGTACACCATAAACTAGACATGCTTTGAAAATAAATAATTTATAAATTTTTACTTAAATATTTCTATTATAGAAAGACGAATGCCCCAATTCACCAGCTATGGAGTTAGAAGGGCTGAAACGAACGCTGTCTGTTCTGCAAGGCTATGGTGTTACAATCAAGCGTCTTGTCTCGGATCGCCATAGTAGTATTGCAGCATTTTTAAAATCCACAACCATCATTCATTACTTTGATGCATGGCACATTGCCAAGGGTAAGTAATATGTCTTAATAGTTATTTTATTCAAATTACCACAAATAAAAGGAATCAATGTATGTCAAATGATGTAAAAAGGTACGACTTTTTTCGTCTTACTGTAATTTTGTTTTTTTTTATATATATTCAGGAATAAAGAAAAAATGCATAAAAGCCAGCAATAACAAAGAATTACTCCATGATGTGACAAAATTGGCAAATGGATACCATCCATTATCAGGATGGTATATTGGATCGGAAATACCACACAAGAAACGGAGGACTTGAATGCCGATGGTGAACTGAGGAAGCAAAAATTCCAAAGCATATATAATCACATACGGGGTATTCATAATCACGAAACCACACTATATCCCAAATGCCTTCATGGAGGGCTGGAACCTCGAGACTACATTCAACCAAGTAAGTTGTAGTATTGATTTTGGTGAAGATTATTGACAGTTTTTTTTTATTTTGCTAAAATTGGTTATCCGCACTTGGCGGATAACCTCTTGTTATTGTCAGGATCTTTTTTTTTTTTTTTTTTTTTTTCTTTATTAGTTATCCGCTTAGTAGCGGATAACTCCTTGTAATCGTCCTGTTTCATCAAATTTTTTTTTTCCTGTATTATACTTCTTTCTTTCTGTCATTTTTGTGCGTCGCGTTTCTCTAAAACGTGTAAACAGAACATATCGTAACTTTGTCAACATATCGACATTTACATGAACTTGTGCACCTCCTATTTTTGAATGACGTCAGAGTTGCGCAACGTGACTTACGCGCGATTTTATGAATTTCAATGATTGATCATAGACTAAAAACCAAACATAATTTTGTTTTGACACTTTGTGAAAATTTAAGTCATATCAAGCGCAAACTTTCTATGGATTAAAAATAGCATGTTTAACAAGAAGTTACGCGCGTACGCGCGTTTAAAACTTTAGAAAGCGAAAAATCAACTTCTGATCAACTTTCTATGCGTTTCATGTCATTTTGAGCATGTCAAAAATTCCCACGCGCGCGAAAATTTTTACGCACGCGGTGCACACGTAGCGTTAAAAACATATTTTTTTCGCGTGATTTATGTTTTTTCAGCCTTTTCTAGTAATGTTACCAAATTTTAAACAATTTCGACTTAAAATTACGTCATACGAGCACGTCGAATTAGATAATTTGCACGCGTTTTTGGTGAAAAAGTTCAAAAATTCGTCCAAATTATGCCTATTTTTAAACATTCATAGATTCTAAACTACATGGGGAACTTTTTTTTAATTACATATTCTGGAAGTTGATGAGTTGTAGATATCGGATCATACATTAATATGGCTAACCGGACATTGTGACGTCATCGTATGGCCACGCGAATATAAAATATAGGATTTTTGTCTCTTTCGTCATAGCTCATCACATTTAATAGAGCGCATCTCCACTTATTCGTTGTCCATTTTCACCCCGATTTTAATATATTCTAGGTCAATCAACTAACTTTTGCATGAATTAAAATTTTTTTAACGTCATCATGCCTAAAAATTTAAATTACTTTGGTCATTAATTTCATCTTTACAGTAAATTTTAATCTGTTATAGCTCGTAAGAATAAAATGTGATAATCACGATTAAAACGTTTTCAGGAAGCTATTGTATTGTAGATACAAAATCATGTGAAAATTGTGCCAATCGAATGTTGTGACGTCATCATATGGCCAGTTATATAAAAAAAGTCGTATTTTCATCTTTTGCGTTATATTTCATTACATTTAAAAGAGCGTGCATCAATATTTCACGTATTCAAATTTCTTCTACACGTTAATATGTTGTTGCTGAGATAATTTCATTCTGAAATTTCTACTTTTGCATTTCATTTTGAAACCGTCAAGATGTTAAAAATTACAACAAAATACGGGTCCCGTAATTTCACCTATTTTACACCGTTTGTGATATGTATACAGATTGTACTGTGTATACTATGTATATGACACAAAATAACAGAATTCAGAAATAACATATCATATTCTTCAGTTCAGGTCATAATGCCTTAATATTTTTCTGTGTGCAATATTCTAACGTATGACGTGCACGTGGCGTTTGTCGAGCGGATAACTAACTCGTCAAAGTGACGAGTTTCATGTCTAGTTCTTCTTTCTTTCCACGATTTTTGTTCGCAGCGTATCTCTAATTCTAGCTAACATAAGATTCTATAACTTTGTCATAAGATTGCCCTGTAGCTGTAGATGTGCAAGAAACTTTTTTTAATGAATTTCGAGTCGCGCAGCGTAAGTTACGCGCGATTTTATGAATTTAAATGATTGATCATAGATTAAAAACCAAAAGTCATTTTGTATTGAAACTTGGTGAAAATTTAAGTTATATAATGCGCAAACTTTCTATGGATTAAAAATGGCATGTTTCACATAAAGTTACGCGCGCACGCGCGTTCAAAATTTCAAAATGCGCAAAATTCATTTCTAATCAACTTTCTACGCGTTTCATGTCATTTTGTGCATTTCAAAAATTCCCACGCGTGCGCAATATTTTTACGCGCGCGTGCGCACGTAGCGCAAAAACGTCTTTTTTTTGCTTGATTTTTGTTTTTTCAGCATTCTCTAGTAATTTTACCAACTTTCAAACAATTTCGACTTAAAATCACGTCATACGAGCACGTAGAATTGGATAATTTGCACGCGTTTTTTATGAAAAAGTTAAAAAATTCGTCAAAATTAGACCTTTATTTAAACAGTCATAAATTCTAAACTACGTGGTGAACTTTTTTTTAAATTACATATTCTGGAAGTAGATGAGTTGTAGATATCGAATCATGCATAAATATGGCTAACCGGACATTGTGACGTCATCGTATGGCCACTCGAATATAAAATATAGGATTTTTGTCTCTTTCCTCGTAGCTCGTCACATTTAATATAGCGCATCTCCACTTATTTGTATTCCATTTCCCCCCATTTGTTTATGTTGTCTAGGTCAATCAATTATCTTTCGCACGATTCACCATTTTAAAAATTGTGATGACGTCATCATGTTCAAAAGCGCCAATAACTTTGGTCACTTATTTTCACATATTCTGCACTGTATGTAGTACGTATACAGTATAGTGTATACTCAGACGTGACGAAAAATAGAGAGCACACTGAAATTGTTTCAATGCCTTAATCGTTTTTCTGCGCGCAATATTCTAACGTATGACGTGCACGTGGCCTTTGCGCTGCGGATAACCTAACTCGTCCGTAGTGACGAGTTCAAATCTAGTTTATATTTTTTTTTTCCAGATTCAAAAGCGGAAGAAGTAGTTTCAAACATCCTGAATTCACCTTATTTGTTGAGATCTATTAAGCAGTTGTCACCGACTATCCAGACCTATTCAAATGAATCGTTTCATCAAATTATTAATCATTTTGCGCCAAAAATGCACCATTTCCGATTTAAGGGCATGCTTGCAAGGTATAATTTGATAGAATAGCATATTGTATAATTTAATGATAGAGAACCAATTAAGTAAGGTCTTTATAATCTATGATTTACACTAATTAAGCCTGAAGCCTTTAACAATCAATGTAATGTGTTGTAATTCTATATTGTGCATTTACTTCAGAACCTACCTTGCAGCCTTGCATTGAGATGTTGGCAGGCCACAAAGGGTCAACAAAAAAGGGGACACAGAACACTCTTTGTGGTATTCCCAGGCAAAAAAGGACTGGATGGCCAAAAAACATCTTGTTGATCCCACATTTGGTAAGGACCAGTTACTATTAATTGTTACTAAGTTATGCCATAATTGAAAGTGTTTGTAAGCAAAATGTGGAACTAATTTATAAAATAGTTAAATATCCTATTACATTAAACAGTAATATGTTTGTCTTTGCAGTTTATGCCATCAACACCATTGAAATGGCGATGTATATGGCCAAAACTAATACAAAAGGATCATATTACACGGCAGAAATGATGTGTGATCCTGGTACAATTACAGAAAAACTGCCAAAACCAGACAAGACAGACTTTGTTGCAAAGTTAATCTCTAGATTTAAGCATTAACTTTACACTGCTTCACAGAACTTGTGTCATAAATTTAGAATATTTTTATTTTATCACTACCTTGATCACTGATTTTATATCTCGGAGAAAAAGAATTGTTTAGTTGTTAATTTATTCCTTTGTTTTAGTTCATTGTATTTTGTTCATTGTATTTTGACATGCATGCTTCTGTTGTTCACAAAAAAAAACCAGGTATTTATTCATAAGGTAACTACTGTACATTTATTCTTATACGGCAGGAACTACTGTACATAGATTTGTATTTATATGGAGTGTTAATTCATAAAATAAACTAAACTAGTCTTCATCCAATCGAGGATATGTAAATCCTGTATATTTTGTTCAGGGTCAGGAAAAGCTTCTCTGATTTTATTTATTACACAGGATGTAATTGGGACACGCCTGTCTCGCCCAAGATACCTCCAACACCAACGCACAAACTGTCGATACGCTGTATACCTGTATTTCCTGTGCAAACAAAAATAACTTGTAGAAAATGATTTTTTGAATAAAAATAAAGGCAAATCAGTTACAAATTACTACTACTACTACTGCAAAAACATGGTGTTTACCTTTCTTTTCTTCCTTCCACAACGAGTTCATCATATTGAGATGCATACTGCCAATACGCAATTTGGAGGGTTGCCGGATTAAGAATGGCAGCTTGGAACCAGGGATGGGTGGTGATACATCCATTATGTTCATTTTCCTTATTTTTATCCATTATTTTCTCTACCTGTTTATTTTTTAAAAAAAGGTGATATTTTCACTAATGGAATTTATTTACTATCAATCATACAAAATGTATGGTTATGACAGTTTTAATATGGAGCAATTTTATTTTAATACATAATTTAACACTGCTTACTTCTTGACAACAATATCTATTTTCCCACATCTCCTCTACAACACAGTTTCCACACCCACACCTGTTGTAGAAAAAGAAGGAATATGAATATGATTATTATGTTGTTAGAATGTCTCACTTCTTAAAATATGAAGGTCTAGGCCTAGTTAGGCTAGTAGACTAGTTAGTAGTACGCTTACTACTTACTAGCCCTAAAATAAAGCATTAATATATTACTATATACTAGCTAGGCCTAGTCCTAATTAATACTAGGCCTATATGCTAGGCCTACTACAGACGTTCCAACCTAAATGAATTAAAAATCGGGAGGGTATACCGCCACCAACGTTAACACTGTGATGTCTGTTGCCACCAACGTTCAATAATAAAACTATACTGTACTACCAACACGAATCTTAAGACAGCTCTTTGCAAATCAGAGTAATACAAACAAAAAGAAAAGAACTTGTTTGGTGATTATAAATCAAACTTTATCTATATATAAATTTACGTAAGGGCAAAATTCGGTAAATCGCGCCTTACTTCTATAATTTTTACTCGATGGTATATAAAGTTGGTTCGTACTTTCGGTACTGATTTTAACCACCTGATGTAACCCTGTTTACTAATTAAATTAAGTTAGATAATTAGTTATTGACGGTTAAAACGAATTTAGGTTCTAAGATTTGCCCCAAATAGGGGTGTTTTCCGATCGTGGTATACACTGTCTAATGGATGTCCGTCTTGAAAAATACCCGCCACAAAAATGCGAGGAGGCTTCGCATTTTCCTATCTCCTCCTACGATAATTGTTTTTAATGGCTGAAAACCGGTTGAACAGCTAGAGTACACCATCATAATGTTGAAGACAGGCCGATTTTCTTTAAAAAATACTATTTTGATATATTTAATATACGATTATACAAATCTATTGATTTGCGATGAATGGAACATCCCAATCTCTCAGTCTGCCAGAGTTTGGTTTAACACAAGTACTGTAGGTAAATTTATGAGCCCTTGGTTTAACACATACGGTAGGTAAATATATGGGCCCTTTGAGAATAAACTTGCGAGATTGTGGATAGGCTCTACTGTTAGATATATAAACACATTATTATATACAAATAAACTTTATACTGACAGTTCTTTCTCAACGTTTGTATTAATTAATAATTACCAAATATAAACGTCGTAGTGGTGTATCGTGACATGGTACTTTAATATTTCAATCGATTATGACAGTGACAGTTTTAACTAAACTAAATAAAGAATGTTCTCTAATATAATTAGGAATCTCTTGCCATACACGGGGAAAATTAGTGTACAATGAATATTTAAAAGAAATAAATAAATAAATAAAATAAAAAAAGTATTATATCGCAAATGTTTTACTGTATTTAGAGGTATATTATTTATAGGCCTATAAAACATGAAAAAAATATTTCGTTACTGAGTGGATAAAGAATATATTTAAAAATTGTTCCTCTTTGTACCTATCCGCTTTCCCATCCCTCAACCCTAATGTTACATACAAAACACAAATTGGGTTTCTTTAAATGAGTCCAAATCAAAAACTTGGACTCATTTTGTGATAAGTTTCTCCTTCGGAAGTAATTCCCAGGGTGCTAATTTTAGTTGACTACATAAATCATCGTGTCTATTTATTTGTTTCTGTAAACGACAATGTATAGGCCTATAGTCCTGCGGTACGTACATTTGAAATCGCCAGTTTTGTTACGCTGAAATTACTGTGTATTCGAGAACCATCTGTGGGAACGACCTAGATGGTACGCGAGCGAAGCGAGCGTACCATCTAGTTTACTAAATTTATATTGTTGTATACACTTAAATAAAAAGCCATTCACAGTACAAATCAAATCTGTACTAGTTGTATTAATTCATTAACAAAAATACTAATTAAAACAAACAACTTGGAGTGTAGTGTACAGCAACATCGTTGATTCCTCCCTGTGAGCATGACAAATTCACGTTACAAATAGTGCAAAAAAACTTGTATTCACTCTCGGTAACGTGTTGATTACTCGCACTAACAAACGGAAACGTATTTTTCCATTCATTAGAAAATCTAGTTTTATATTTTTTCTTTTTACAACTTTCTTTAGTCTCTAAAACTACGCTACTACGTTTTTCCGACATACTGTAAAACCAGAAAATTTCACGAGTGATTGCAATTTGCGAAAGTATGTACGCAAAATACAGTACTACAAGTACTTTTCCGGTACATGCGCAGTGAGAATACATACAGTACTGTACGATGGTACGATCGATGCCTGGGCATTGGAATTGGGTCAAAGAACTTTGTAACTAGCAATTTCAGTACACGCGCGCCTACTACTGATACTGTAGATTCATCGCGTACTGTCGGTAAACACAAAGGACGTCGCATAGTACTACTACTACTACTACTACTACACTGACGATGATGCCTTCCCTGGGCATGGGAATTAGGTCAAACTTGTAACCAGGAAAAAGTTTCAGTACATGTGCGCCTACTCTACTGATAAAGCGATACTATAGCTTCATCGCTAAAGGTAAGAATCGCGTACAGTCGGTAAACACAAAGGACGTCGCCTTACAGTACGCTGTACCATCCATGGCTGTACTATGCTATACAATCTTTACATACATTACATGTTCGTTGTATCATACGGGGTGGTACGTACGACGTGTGAGATTAAATTAATTTGCAATATTAACTTTCGTGGGAAGATAGATTTTAATTTAATGCAATAATACTGAATTTTATAGAAATGTGTGAAATCGGGAGATATATTTAAAATTCGGGAGACCGGGAGGTGATGTTAAAATTCGGGAGACTCCCGGATAAATCGGGAGGGTTGGAACGTCTGCTACTAGCCTAGGGACTCCCTAGCCTAGTAGTCTAGTAGTACTCTAGAGTCTAGTAGGCCTAGTACTAGGAGGCCTAGCTAGGATATTATTAATACTAGCTAGGCCTATATAGTTTTAGGCCTTATTAATTATACAGTACTTTATCCCCAAACCTAGACTACCACTTTACTCCCTCCTTACAAATAAATATACCTACCAATCTCGTCCTTGTCTCAAATGAAGATTTTGTGGTAGGCCCATCGCTGCGAATCCATGTGCTCTAGCCCGATCTCGGTGGTGTGCAGCATCGCCGCCGAGTGGCCCACTTCTCCCTCCGCTCCACCAGCGGGCACCCTTGGATCGTTTTCAAACACTCCTCTCCAATTCACTGCAACAATATCATGCTCATCTTCGGATGATGCCGAGGACGATAAAGACGACATATCGCTATCCATTTAAAATTATTGTAAATATCAGATAGTATATAGTAGAAATAAAACGTAAAGCTATCTAGCGATTGAAAAATTAAATGGCGTCCATACACAACAAACGAACGAGTCTAGAAAGTGTATCTGACGCATGCGTATTATCGGTTCGTGTACCTAGCTTGTGTAGGGTTTGACTGAATGTTTCGGAGAAAATGAGCGTGAAAAACGAAATTAAAAATCAATTTATATAAAAAAATTAAGGAAATATTCCATAATTTCAACGATTTACGATGTATTAATCATTTAAGAATGAAACTGTAAAGCAGATAAGTTAATATCGAAATAGTTTTGGCGCAGTGGAAAATTAACCCAAAAATTCATATCTCCTCCTGTACAAAAGTTTCCGCTTGTGACGTCACAGGCGGATTTTTTTTCATTTCTTAGGGCTGTTTTCTATGCGTCATCGTCATCTCTGAAATGTACTCTAACAGTCAGCTGTATGTAACAGTATATACTACGTGTTGAAAACATAAAATCAAACTTTTTGGAATCCTTTCATATCATCTTTAACCTGCTAACCCACATAGTGACACGCATGTAAACATACACATTCATTTATATATATAGTTTTCACCAAAAAACGTTTTAGTTTTAGGAAATTTAGTATAGCCTTCTCTTCTTATTAAGCTTATAGAGTATCACGGTGTGATGTGACAACGATAGAGGGCGCTGCATGGTTGCTAGCCAATCAAAAAATGCGTTCAACGCTACTAGTTGATAAACAGTAAAGATCTGTATTTCTATCAAATTATGTATCTTAGCTTGATTTTTAAACTTAAACTGTAGTTGAAGAATAAATAGATTATTAAAAACAAATATTTAGTGATCTTTTGAAATTTTAGTTTGTTTTTATTGAAAATTATTAAGTTTTAAAATGACTACTTCAATAAGACTATTCCAAACCATTGGTGACCTTTGAGTCACTCATGCAGGTTTAACGCATTTTTGGTTGTGCTAGCAACCACGCAGCGCCACCTACAGTCGTGACGTCAGCACCGCGATAATCTATAAACATAATTAAACAGCTATAAAATTAAACAGCATATGACATCAACAACCAAACACAACAAATTTTCCCCAGTCAGATGCTGATTCATATCAGGATAGTGTAAATGACATTTAATAGAACCTTCTATGCATGTCAAGTACAGTAGTGACTGCATTCTTTACAAATATGTTTTTTGGGGGTTATCCACCTTCCCTTCACATTGCCGTCATACATAATGAAATCCTAAAACCTACATATTCTTAATGGTAAGATTTTGCCATTATTTCATCAGTTTTTACCATTGTAACAAACATATTTACAACACAGAAAGTGATGCAGTTAATTAACAAAAACCTAGTCCATTTAAACCTTAACTGCATTATCCTATAAGTCGATCTGTCTCACTGCTAAATGAAAATGGCACTTTCGAAGAATCAAACCTATTAATTAACACTAAAATAGGCCAAACAATCTAAAGTTTCAACAACAATCAACATCTACAAAGAGACTAAAAATGAATAATGACTGTAAGGATTCAATCAATCACCTTCCACTAACAATGAGAACATTGAGTTTCACCACAAAAATGATAATGACTGTATATATGTATGGTACTGCTAAAAATGATGAATTTCTATGTTTTAACCTTTAACCTAACTGTTATAGAAAATTCTATAATTATACTGTACTCTATAAATATGTCATTGAAATAATCTAAATAGTTGTAGGTTATTTATAATAAAAGCTGAGAAATATCTATTCACATATAAACTTTATTCTTTATTTCAAACCAACAGTGTAAAACACCAATAACAGGTTGAAAATAAATAACTAAACTATAAAATATGAGCCAATATAATATATACAAAATGAAAAAAGATTATTTAAATAAGTTCATTATCAGTAAATGCTGAAAGAAACTCATCAAGAAATTAAGTGACTTATCCACAGTGCTCACTGAAATATTTGTTCTAAATACCTTCAAACTACATAGCTAAAATTGTACATTATTGATTTCTTAAACTAATATAAAATTTAGATCACAAATTTACAGTTATGAAGATCATATTAATATTCATAAGAATTCATTAAAAAATTAATACAGTGGTGTGATCAGAGTAGAGCCCAAGGCTTGAATTTTTAATCATGTTTTTGTATAAAGATTGAATCTTCCATGCTAAAATCCGATACTAATTTTTTTCTAGTGCCGTATGGTATTAGTTCTACTTAAAATGAATTGTCTAATAAAAAACATGAAAAATAAAGTTTAAAATAGGTTAAAAAGATAATCATTTCCACTCAAAAAAAAATGAAAAAAGGTTTATGTTTTCACAAAAGACAAAACAAATGGTTCAATTCAACCTAAAACCTGGCAGCCAATATGACTATGTTTCTTTAAATTACAGGTTCTTCATGTCAATCCAATTTTTTGTCAAAGTGAATATTAAACTATTATGTAACAATAAAAATACATATTCAACAACAATTTTAAAAAGATCTTTTATCAAGGGGACAACATATCTTTAACGTCAGAATATTTCTATTTAATAGTTCTATTCATTCGTTCAGCTTTTCGTGACATTTTGAGAATGTTATCCAACGCAAGTCTGCATTCGAAAAGAAATGAAAAATCTTTTGTGTGCTTGGTTTATAACTGCTCTACTTAGTGTATAATTGGACCAAATCTAGTCTTCAAAATTAATGAAAGCAGTGGATTAATTGAACAAAAGTTTATTTTACAACAGTGGATGTGTTTAATAAAACAAATAATGGTATATTTGTTAAATGATAAAGGATATTGGATTCATTGGAAGACTGCCTATTCTACTTTCAACTCATAAACATTCATCAGTTGTAAACTATTGACGAGTGCAGTATGATGCCGCAATACAAGTACAAAAAATGATCAGATTTTAGGAACTTCTGAAAAACACAGAATCCCTCAATCTATTTGGTAAGTATTATGTATTTCTCAGATTTTCTGCTAGTCTCTAGATTTTCTGCTAGTCTCTAGATTGTCTGCTAGTCTCTAGATTGTCTGCTAATCTCTACATGTTGTGCTAGTCTCTAGATTTTGTGCTAGTCTCTACATTTGTGCTAATATCTAGATTTTGTGCTAATATCTAGATTTTGTGCTAGTCTCTAGATTTTGTGCTAGTCTCTAGATTTGTGCTAGTCTCTAGATGTTGTGCTAGTCTCTACATTTGTGCTAGTCTCTAGATTTTGTGCTAATATCTAGATTTTGTGCTAGTCTCTACATGTTGTGCTAGTCTCTACATGTTGTGCTAGTCTCTAGATTTTCTGCTAGTCTCTAGATTTTCTGCTAATCTCTAGATTTGTGCTAGTCTCTAGATGTTGTGCTAGTCTCTACATTTGTGCTAGTCTCTAGATTTTGTGCTAGTCTCTACATGTTGTGCTAGTCTCTAGATTTTCTGCTAGTCTCTAGATTTTCTGCTAGTCTCTAGATTTGTGCTAGTCTCTAGATTGTGTGCTAGTCTCTACATGTTGTGCTAGTCTCTAGATGTTGTGCTAGTCTCTACATTTGTGCTAATATCTAGATTTTGTGCTAGTCTCTACATGTTGTGCTAGTCTCTAGATTTTCTGCTAGTCTCTAGATTTTCTGCTAGTCTCTAGATTTGTGCTAGTCTCTAGATGTTGTGCTAGTCTCTACATTTGTGCTAGTCTCTAGATTTTGTGCTAATATCTAGATTTTGTGCTAGTCTCTACATGTTGTGCTAGTCTCTAGATTTTCTGCTAGTCTCTAGATTTTCTGCTAATCTCTAGATTTTGTGCTAGTCTCTACATGTTGTGCTAGTCTCTAGATTTTGTGCTAGTCTCTAGATTTTGTGCTAGTCTCTACATTTGTGCTAGTCTCTACATTTGTGCTAGTCTCTAGATTGTCTGCTAATCTCTACATTTTGTGCTAGTCTCTAGATTTTGTGCTAATATCTAGATTTTGTGCTAGTATCTAGATTTTGTGATAGTCTCTAGATTGTGTGCTAGTCTCTAGATTTTGTGCTAGTCTCTACATTTTCTGCTAATCTCTAGATTTTGTGCTAGTCTCTACATTTTCTGCTAATCTCTAGATTTTGTGCTAGTCTCTAGATTTTCTGCTAATCTCTAGATTTTGTGCTAGTCTCTACAGTACATTTTGTGCTAGTCTCTAGATTTTCTGCTAGTCTTTAGATTTTGTGCTAGTCTCTAGATTTTGTGCTAGTCTCTACATTTTCTGCTAATCTCTAGATTTTGTGCTAGTCTCTACAGTACATTTTGTGCTAGTCTCTAGATTTTCTGCTAGTCTTTAGATTTTCGGCTAGTCTCTAGATTTTTCTGCTAGTCTCTATTATTATTTATCTTTTATTGACAACTGGGGATAACAGTGTCCAACATGGCATACAAATAGTAGGTGATACAAGCATTAAAATAGCAATAACAAACTTAAATAATATTTTCACTAACTTTAAGAACTTCATACATCGGATGAATATCAAGAGAAGGATTTAATGTGAAACAATATTTACTAAGTTTAGTACTCGTGGATTCTAACACACGGTTACGAATTCTTGTTATATCATTATTACGATGATCAGGAATCTCTAAAATACTACAAACATAACGATAAAATGGAGTTTGAGTAAGTTGACATATTGACCATGCCAACATGAACGGGTCGTCATTCATATTCTCCCTTTCATTTAATATTTTATTAAAAACTAATATTGAACTAATGCATCACAATTTACTTAAGATTTTTTCTACCCTAAAAACATACAGTGGATGTGCAGCTGATTCTACAGTATAAAGTTGCTATTAATTAAAGTAGTAAACATTAGTTTGGAAGGAAAGGGCCTGCCACAGCACAATACAACCTAACACATGAATGTAGATCAATTATTTCATGAGATTGATGTTTTGTTAAGTCTAATTTTGTCTTCAAGTTCATTGAGAAATAGATCACTTACTGAATAAGTGGTGTAATTGTATACAAATAATGAATGTTTATGAGTGAAATGGTACAAATAATTTCATGAGGTGAAAGCTGAATGGTCTAATATTGATCTTTATTTGATTTTGATTTTTAAGTTGATCGAACATGATCAGTCAATAACAGTCTCTTGTCGCTTGTGGTTGCTCACAAACAATTATTTATTATCGTGTAACTCAAAATCCTCCAATCAAATAAAAAGAATCTACTAGGTATGTTATCTATATATAAATTTACGTAAGGGCAAAATTCGGTAAATCTCGGTTTATTTCTAGAATTTCTACTCGATGGTATATAAAGTTGGTTCATACTTTCGGTACTGATTTTAACCATCTGATGTAACCCTGTTTACTAATTAAATTGAGTTAGGTAATTAGTTATTGACGATTAAAACGAATTTAGGTTCAACGATTTGCCCCAAATAGGGGTGTTTTTCGATCGTGGTATACACTGTCTAATGGATGTCCATCTTGAAAAATACCCGCCACAAAAATACGAGGAGGCTTCGCATTTTCCTATCTCCTCCTACGATAATTGTTTTTAATAGCTGAAAACTGGTTGAACAGCTAGAGTACAGCATCATAATGTTGAAGACAGGCCGATTTTCTTAAAAAAATACTATTTTGATAGATTTAATATACGATTATACAAATGTATTGATTTGCGATGAATGGAACATTCCAATCTCTGTTTCACAAGTGTCTATTCCCTCAGGCGTCGTAAAGGCAAGTACAGCACTGTATACTCGAAATTCGATCCATTTTTGTTTTCAATCTGTGCTGCAGAGGTTGGATATAATTTTTTTTTAAACGGATAATGAGCTAGCGTTTTCACTCGCCGTATATTATGTACAAATCTTTATTATTGCAGTTAAACCACCCACATCATCACCTTTCCCTCACTGGCATGAGTAGCGTTGTAAAACCAGTAGAGAATAGGCCTACGGTACATCACATGCCCTAAACGCAGAACAACTTTGGTGGGTAGGGTAGGAACCAACTTAAGTATGAATTGGCTCTAAGAAACAATTGAAAACCATTAGGCCTACTAATTAAGTTGAGTTAGATAATTTAATATTTATTGACGATTAAATCGAATTTATGATTTTCCCCGAATAGAGGTGGTTTTCACAAATTGTTTTACATTATATTATAAACATATACACGTCGTAGTGATGTATCGTTACATGTGCTGTACTATTTCAATCGACTAGGACGGTGATAGTTTCAACAAAGTATTACATCGCAATGTTTTACTGTGTTTAGTGGTATATTATTTGTAAAACATGAAAGCAATTAATATTTCGTTACTAAATGGATAAAGAATATATTTTAACATTGTTCCTCTTTGCACCCATCCTCTTCCCCATCCCTCAACCCTAATGTTACATACAAAACACAAATTAAGTTTTTTTAAATTTGACTTAAACAATTGGTCTTATTTTGTGACAAGTTTCTCTTTCGGAAGTAATAAGGTGCTAATTTTAGTTGAGTACATAAATCACAGTGTCTATTTATTCGTTCCTGTACACGACATGTATTATTGTCCTGCGGTACGTACATTTGAAATCGCCAGTTTTTTAACGCTGAAATTATTATGTATTCGAGAACCATCTGTGGGCACGACCTAGATGGTACGCGAGCGAAGCGAGCGTACCATCTAGTCTATATATAAATTTACGTAAGGGCAAAATTCGGTAAATCGCGCCTTACTTCCTGAATTTTTACTCGATGGTATATAAAGTTGGTTCGTACTTTCGGTACTAATTTTAACCACCTGATGTAACCCTGTTTACTAATTAAATTAAGTTAGATAATTAGTTATTGACAATTAAAACGAATTTAGGTTCAATGATTTGCCCCAAATAGGGGTGTTTTCCCGATCGTGGTATACACTGTCTAATGGATGTCCATCTTGAAAAATACCCGCCACAAAAATGCGAGGAGGCTTCGCATTTTCCTATCTCCTCCTACGATAATTGTTTATAATAGCTAAAAACTGGTTGAACAGCTAGAGTACAGCATCATAATGTTGAAGACAGGCCGATTTTCTTAAAAAAATACTATTTTGATAGATTTAATATACGATTATACAAATGTATTGATTTGCGATGAATGGAACATCCCAATCTCTCAGGCCCTGTTCAGACCCATGGCGTTAGACCGTTTTAGCGTACGACGCTAAAAGAATGTGTGTCTGAACAGTTGGGGATTAGCGTACAACGCGTCGTACAACGGTTGTAGCGTTGTAGTGGAAAACGGTTGATAGTACCGTTTTAGCGTGCGACGCTACTGTAAGTCAACGTTGTATCCAATCAGAACGTTTCCTGTTATGACGCGAAACAAGGTTTGACCTAGGCTGACATCTTGTATCGTCACTGTGTGTAATGGATTTCAATAACAAAAAGGCCAGAATAAATAAGGCCTAACTACACTACAAATACAACTGTTACAAAGGCTACAAACTATTATCAACTGATTACCATTATATTTTCTAACAAATGACATAAATACATGCACCTTGTATTTAAACATAGGGACTACGATCCCATCTGCTTTTAGGCCTAGCTAGGCCTAGAGCCATTCACGCATTTCATTCAAACTAAAAACTAGCGTGGGACATCAAGTCACTCATTGATACAAGGCAGACTAGACTGGACAAGTTTAATGCTGAAACCCCCTAACTCCTAAAAAAGATCAGTAAACAAACAAGGGGAGCTGTGTCCCTTTTATTAGCAAGTTAAGGGTTATTTTCAACCGACTGGACCAAAGAATATATATCTTTGACTGGACTGGATAGACTAATCACAATCATTTTTTTCTTCATCATTATTACGAGGCCTGCTTTATTTTCGGTGACTACTTCTTCGCATGCAGCTAAAGTAAAATGACGTCACGTTAAAGTGTGTCGTCACAGAGTCTCATGCATATGCAAAAGAAATGTTTTCTCTCTGCTTCTTGATTGCGCGATGATGATTTTACAGAAGTAATTCCCAGGGTGCTAATTTTAGTTGACTACATAAATCATCGTGTCTATTTATTCGTTTCTGTAAACGACAGTGTATTGTCCTGCGGTACGTACATTTGAAATCGCCAGTTTTGTTACGCTGAAATTACTGTGTATTCGAGAACCATCTGTGGGCACGACCTAGATGGTACGCGAGCGAAGCGAGCATACCATCTAGTAAAAATAATTATATTAATTCTGAAAAACATGCTCATTAGCCTTTTTTGCAAACAATTCTTACATAATTAGGCCAAAAAAAAAAAAATAGTTGTCATCCGCCGCCCCTAATTTCGCCAAAAATTTGGGGCGGAGATAAGAAAAAGTTTTTTTTTACGTTGAGGGCGCTTTAAAAAAAAAAGGTTTTTTATGATTTTTTTGGGCCGAAAAGGTGTAAAAATCGAGTGTGCGAGGATGAAACAATAAAAATAATAACGTAGCGTATATTTCGGTGTATAATCGCACTTTTGACACGCAAATTTAACCTCTAAATTAAGGGTGCGTCTTTATACACCGAACATAAATGCCTCAACACACAGATATCGCCACCTCGTTGGCTAGGCCTGGGCTTTTTAAGGTAAGGCCTAGGCCTATTAGTATTACTAAAGTCTAAAGAGAGGCCTAGCCTAGCTACAGTGTACTAGCGTAACAGCAACCTGCTAGTTTTCAAGGCATTTTAGCGTGATTTTGAACTAAATATGATGAAAAGATTTGTTCATTATGGAGCTGTTTTAGGCGCTCCGATAAAATTTCATTTGTAAACGTTTACGATTGGAATAGTATTATAGTTATACGCACGACCGTCGTACCCATAGCGCGAGCGAGCCCTTCTTGGCAACCACATTGTGTACACAGTATTCGACTAGTATCTCCAGTTGATTATAGCAAGACCTAGCGTACACACTTCTAGGATACATAGATACTAATCGAATACGATTGTCCGTGAAAACGTGCGCCTCTCGATAAAAGGATCGAGCGATCGAGGCTAGCCCACACACACGTGCGGTCATGCACTCAATGTTGCGGGTGCGAAACTCATGAATAACAAGTTAGAAAGAACTGACGGAATGGGGGACTTCCCTTCTTGTTGAGGCTGGGCGCGGCCGTCTTATACATCGACGATATACAAAACACCGATATTTTACTCTCAGTTAGGGGGTGCGTCTTATACACAGGTGCGACTTATACACCGAAATACACGGTACACTAACTTCTAAAATATTTAATTAGGCCTGCTAACAACGACCTACTGTGTAGTAGTAGGCCTAGCCTAGGCTAGTTTAGACACAGGGCCTAACACGCCCAAAACAGAATTAAAGTGTGAACCAAATTATGAATAGATGTTTGAGCTCGTTGTTTTATTCAGTGTGTTTTGTTACTCTCAAATTCGCGTACAATTAACAGAGAAATTAACATTAAAAAAACAAAAACAAAAAACAAAAACACTTTTTTCCACCCGCCCCCACCCCCCCCCCCCCTACCAAAAAAAAAAAAAAAAATTTACAGCAAACAAACAATTTTTTTTTTAGGCCTTACCACAAAATAGATTTAAATGAAGTAGAGCAGACCGTATTCATTAATTGTTGATTGTGTATAATCTAGGAATTTTGTTTAAATAACAACAAATTATTTAATAAATTTCATTAGATACTAAATAATATCACGTCATTTTAGACCAGGTGTCTCTTTTAAAGACATTCAATATAATCTATTTATGAAAAAAATATTGAACTTTAGGAATTATTGAATAATTACTACACTGGCCATTATTATAATATTCACTATGATAATAAATTATTTTGCATAAATAATTAGAAAAGGCTTACAATACGAGTCATTATTTTTAAACAATTCATTACTTTAAACTGGTATTGTTTCTATTTAGAGTAATAATGTCAATAATCCATAGACACACAGTAATTTCCATATGTAAAACAAAATATAATACATTTTTAATTTGTCTTTTCCAAAATCCTATCTCTATTCTTCTAATATCTGACTATTAATAATCAATACATATAAAGTGCATACATAAAGTGCATTATTTTGTAACTGATGTATTTTGTAATAATATTCAACTTTTATTTAAAAATCTTTTATATTACATAATTCATATCTTATTGTTATTATTTTCAAGACCTTTTTTGTCTTCTACATTTATTATTAAACCAGGTCGTTGTTGTAAGAGTTGCCGTCCATTGTACAATGTACACAATGAAGTTTGATGGTACTGTAGGTAAATAAATGAGGTGAAACAAAGTAGTTTAAAGATGGAATTCTTCAACTAAGTTGATGCCATCTATCAATTACATTGTAATAAGTTTGTCATGTTTAAATAGCTTACAAAGCATAGAAGATACATCACTATCAAGTAGTAGGACAAACAGCCAGACGCTATCCAGTTGTATTTTAATGCAATAAGATACTGTATTGGTGGATATTTTCTATATTTCAAATTTTCTTATTCAGATTTTTATTCTTATGTAATTAATTTAATTTTTTTGGTTTTTGTTTTTCTTTAACCTTTCCGTTTTTGATGTATTTTGTGTATTGTATCTGTTCTGAGGGTCCCAAATGATCCAGATGCTGGATGGATCACCCTCATTTAATATGGTTAAAATAAAAAATAAAATTAAAAAAAAACAATGTTACTTTGTTTCTTCTATATACATGATTGGGATTATTATAGGCCATGTAAATATTTGAATGTGTCTAAAAGATGATTACCATTTGGAGGATTTTAAACGTTATGAATTCCCGAAGACCGTGAATATATCGCCAATAAATCATTAATTAGTAATTATTTGCCTTTATACTCGGGGATTTAAAAAGTTATATTTCACCTCTAAACAGGCAATAAATATAATAAACATAAATCAATATTTTTTCTATACAATAAAAAAAGGAAGGAGAAAAGTTAATACATGTGGATAATTTATACAGCAAATAGACATTAGGAGTTGTTTTATTATCTGTAATTCCGTTTATGAAGGTTCTGTAACAAGTACGGCAAAGCTTATTAACACTAACATTTTACAGCATTAGCATCCCTGGAGAGATGTACAAGTTTAATTGTTGAGAGAGACAACCTAAATACTAATGTAGTATTACTGTTTTGTCATAGGGACATTGTTGAATATGTCTTCAGAAAAATTTTAATTCATCTAGAATTTATAATGCAATTTCTTCAAGGTTATTAATAAAAGTAGCTAATAGTTACACAAATAAATAATTTAATCAATATTTTAAAAAATTAAATATATAATATTAAAATACTAACCTACAACAGCGGAACATGGGGTTTAACCAAAGAAGAGGAAACTAAATTAGATACATCATAGACGCCAATTAAGGCATATATTAAGAGTTTTGCATCCACAAAGGATTTCTAACATACATTTGTATATAAAAGATGCAACGCACGACCCTTATCTTTAGAAATCGTCGAAGCGCGATGGAAGCTTTTCGGACATATTATTGAGACAAGATAGGAATACACCAGCAAATCTGGCCATAAAGTTCTAGTTTACAAACACAAAACACAAAAAATACAGAGGTAGGTCTAATGCACACTTCCAGTTACTTTAAACAATGACATAAAAAAGGTGAACTCCCCTAGCATGATGAGGCTGGAGACAATGAAAGATGTTGACTATTTTAGAAAGTTGGCCAACAAACGAAAGGAATGGAGAAATCTGGTACAAAGACTAATAGTAGAGAGGCCAAATACACAAAAGTCCTCTATAAAAAGTTTGGGGGGCATTTTTTGTTAATAGCAGGCAACCATGTTGAATGTATCCTTTGTGGGGTGACAAAAACGATAGGGGTGGATGCCATCTTCAGTTTTGGGTTTTAAGGTCAGTTTATGTGGTCAAGAGGTCAAACAAGGTCAAAATATAGGATTTTTTTTTATTCACGGAAAATCATCTACATCATCAGATCTATCCAAAAAGGTATATCTGAAGATCAACTGATGCTTCATATTATAGTAATTATGAGATAAACATTTAATTTTACACATAAAAACATAGGAAATTAAATATAAAAGTGTCATTTTCTCAAAATGTTGTTTTCACATATTTCTGTAAAGTACACACAGTTTTTTAATAGGCTTTTCCCAGTCATTGTAAATTTGTCTTTTTCATGTTGTCCACCAGTCATCGTTTTGATTTTTGTCGGAAAAAATAGGTCAAGTGTTATATGTATGAAACGCCATATGTGCCAAAAGATTGGTCTTTTACTATAATATTAATATTACCTATAATAATTAATGTAATACAGTAATATTTAGAAATTTGTTTTTAGAAAAATTATTAATATTACCTATAATAATGTAATAATACTTAGAATTTGTTTTTAGAAAAATTTCGAAAACAGAGACCCCCTATATGAACAAGTTTTTATTGAAGTTTTTTTTTTTTTTTTTTTTTTTTTTTTTATTGAACACTTTCATATTTAAATTTAAAAAATAGCTTAAAATAATAACACTTTCTTATTAATAGTAATACACAATATAAATAATAACACTTTTTAAATAATAATAATATATAATATACATTTCTCTTAAGAACAAACTATAAATAATTTCATGATGTAATAAATATAAATCTACTTTTTCTTTTTTCTTAAAAACAAAGTCTATAAATAATTTGTTGTCAATTTTTTTTTTTTATAACATATTTCAACTAAATAATTTAATTAAACATAAAACTTTCTTATTCAAATATATATTTATAACTTACTAAATAAACAGATCATAAAAGTGTATAAATAATTCAGGATTAAAAAACATATTATAAAAAACAGTACTAAGTCCTTTTTTTTTTAATGCAAAGTTACCAGTCAATAAGTTCATGTTTTTCCTAGAAAGGACTCCATTTGTTTAAGTAAGTATGATGCTCCCCTTTGGTTTTCAAAATAAATTCTTCTTGTTTAACGTGTAACTTAATCTCATTCACGAATCGAACAATATTGGGCTTAATTTTTCTCATTTTACAGCTATATATGTAGTGTCGACAAATTAGTAAAATAGTATTTAGGGCTTTAAATGGTTTTTTTCTAACTCCAAAAAGGCATAATTCGGGGTTGATAATTACATTTATATTAAAATATGATTTCAACCATTGTTTAATCTTTCTCCAAAATATTTTAATTTCACAGCATTGTGCAAAAATATGTATTAAGGTTTCTGTTTCTGCTTTACATAAAGCACATAAAGGTGAGTCAATTTTCCCAATTTTATACAAAAAGGAGTTATTACCTAAAATTCTATGCACAATTTTATATTGAAACCAGATTAGTGGTGTGGACATAGTAAGTGAGAAAAACATGGTATTAATAATTTCCCACTCTTTATCAACATATAAAGTATCCAATGCCTTCTCCCACTTAATTTTAGCTTTCGATTGTTTTTTTCTAGAGTTGATTAGAGTATTATAAATTAGCTTTGATCCTTTTTTATTTTTTATTACTACGCTAAGGTTAAAAGGTAGTAGTGGGCTATTTATTTTTCCTTTTGGAGAAATTTGATATAAAGACGTATGTTGTCTGACCGCATGTATTAGGCCTTCATATTGAAGAAAGTTGATGTTAAGATTATGACGTTTACTAAGTTGTTTTAATGGAGTTATTCCATGTCTATCAACTAAATCATTTATAAAATTCACCCCATGATTACTCCAGTTTTTATAATAGATACTTTCTCCGCCGACTTTAATATTATCATTCATCCAGAGTGTTTGTCTACATATCGATTCGGTGCTCATAGGAGTGTTGTGTTTCACAAATACGCACCACGCCTTTATTACATCCAGCCAAAATGCACTAACCGTCTAACCCACGTGATTTTTACCGATTGAATATATGCGTTTATATCGACCATTCGTAAGCCTCCAAATTTATTTTCTTGTATAAGTTGATCTCTGGATATTCTATCTATTTTTATTGAAGTTTGTTGTTTCAAGAAATCTCGAAAGAGAAACCTGGGTATCGAGTCTTTGCTTTCAAAAACCCTAACTATTGGACTTTATCAAGGTTGGAAGGAGTGGTAATTGGGGACTTCTTCTTGAGGCCTTCGCATCTATGCTATCATGGCTGACGGTGATAACAAATATAAAACTCCTTAAGTAATTAAGAAGTCCTTTATACACATGGATAAAGACGGTTTTAACGTTATTTACAAACATTACGTTACGTACTGTGTCCAGGTATGAAATCCATTTCTCCAAAAAGACATAAACGCACTTGAAGAGGACAACGTCATGCGACAAATCAAATTCCAGCTATCTATTCTTATTCATATGAAGATTGTTTAAAGTTTCTTGGCCTAACAACCCTGTATGACAGACGAATTCATGGTGACTTGATTGAAAATTTTCAAAAGATTTCGAGGGTGTAGCCAAGGAAGACTTCCTTCAAATGAGATGCAATCTAAGCAGAAATACACGAGGACATCAGCTTAGACTTTTTAAACCTAAACTTCACAAAGGACTGATAGGAGATCCACTTTTTCACAATTAGTAATTATATATTTTAATAGTTTGCCAACCAAAGTCGTCATTTCTGAAACTACCAACACATTTAAAAACCGATTGGATTCGTTGTAGAAATGAGGTTAAAAGGGTAAACAAATTTACCTATCTAAACTATCAGAACCAATATTCTAAACACTGAGTGGATGATTGATCAATTCAAAATAGAATCATTGGTATAACATGAAACGCTGTTAAATTCATTGATAGGTTCTGCATGACATAGTCAGACTGATCACGAATCACACATAATACACAATATTCTTTCGAACTGACAGATGATAAGGAAGATCTTATATTTAAAGTAACAACTTATTGGAAGAAAAAAAACAGTAGAACTTAGAACTTCATGAGCCACTGAGAAAGCATCGCTCTAAACCTTTGCGGATTTCTATAAGGCAACAGTTTCGATAAAGTATATAAAAACTGACAGAAAATCTGCTGATCAACCATTGGAGTATGATCATAGCCCAATTTTAATATCTTTAACCAAATATGACTTCACATATCTTGATGGATGGCGTTGAAATACCGACAGATGTTCCAGAAGAAAACTTACAGTAAAAACATGATGGTCATGCACTATAGGATGCAGTAAACATGGCTGTAAACATTTGGTGACTATGCAAGTATTTATTCAAGTTACCTAGATATTTCATCATTTTGTTGTATTTGATCATTACATTGGAAAGGGGTGGATAAAAGCAGTGACACGATTGAAAGGATAGTCCCAATGTACTAATCTGTACTTCCGTATGTGTTTTGGGCCACACTCATCGGTTTGAAGGAGAACAAATATCACAAAGTTTTTAGACATTCTTTATGTCAATAACAAAGAGCTTGCAATTATACATGAAAGTTGATGTTAATTAATGATATGCACTTTGTAACAGTAGCCTTAAAAGTATGGACGATGTCTGGTATAGTGAACAATAAAGTGGTTGAAAACCTATTAAGAATAATCTAACCAGGTTCCATGCTATTACAGGTTGCAGCACGTCATTATTTGCTGGTTATGGGAAGAGGTCATACTAGAAATCATTTGTAACGCATCCACTCCTTGTAAATGGAATTGATTAAGATTAAGACTTTCCACGTACAGTGTACACTAAAGTTTAATATTGCCAAATATATGGTACTCTTGAGCAGAACTGTATAATAACAGACTACTCTTTGGTGCTACCTCCATCTAGACTCAGTGACCATATACCATTAACACTAGTGATATATATTTCCCTTAAATATTAAGTATTTCACTTCACTCAATAAATATTTAAGTACCTGTATTTCTACTTCGGGAAACACTTAAAATTAAAAAAACTCGCCTATGGTGAATACAGACATCATAGAACCTAAACATACGAGCCAACTATCAGGCAGAGCTATCAGTAGGCCTATGTGGCCTAAATGAATCGGGTCGTTTGGAAGCCCCTAACCCAGTAGTCAGTTTGGAACTTGTTACATGTGTATGTAAACTAAAGAGCCAGATGAAGTTGTTACAGAAAGCATGCATATGTGGTTGTGATTCAATCGTTTGCCGTTACCCAGATGGCTAGTAGGCATTATATATCAGTGCTTGAAGGAATACCCACCTCAGAGCGTTACCTCCTTCCATCCCAGAAAAATTTCGAATATTGGCATGTGCCCATGCCGCCCATTACTCCCAACCCACAAACCCTCTGTGACCGTTTTTAAATGAAATTTAAGACATTCCAGTAGGCCTCCAATTTCGGTTATTTTGATACTCTAGGACTCATCCTCTCCATTCCTTGAACACCTTCCAGGAGTGACTCAAAAAGTTTAAAATCTTCCCAGTACAATTCTGGTCTTTTTGACACCACACTATAACCATCAGCTCCAGGCTATCATGAAAATTATATTTATTTCAATTATTAATACCGATAATTAACAGGTATGTGCTCTATTTGACCTTATGACCTTGAAAATGACCTTTAAACTTGTAAGTTGAAAAATTGATGAACTTCAGCATCTACAGCAATATGTCAATAATGATCAAATAATGGTTACATTTCTTTTAATTAGCTTATATGTTGTTGAAAACAGCTTAAACCTCTATTTTACCATATTTGACCTTATAACCTTGAAAATGACCTTTGACCTGAAATTTGAGAGCGGCATCCACCCCTATCTTTTTTGTCATCCCATAAGGGATATATTCCACATGGTTGCCTGCTATTAACAGAAAATGCCCCCCATGATGAAAAAGCTCACATTGGCCGCCCTACTATAAGCATGGCAGGCAGCCCAGGCAAAGAAATCAGACGATTACTTGGCGAAAAGGCACTAAATATATATATCAATATAATATTAAAATGTCTTAAATTCTTCTCTTCTTATATATAATTTCCCAGAAGTATACCAAAACAAAATTGAATGAATGTAAAAGATAATTACTGTATTATATTAGGCGTCATCTACAAATTATTTCAGACCACAAATCAGCGTCCAGACGCGTTTTCTATTGTTTACCCAAAAACACATCTCAAAACCCTTCTGATTTGGCTGCGTCTAGACGCCAATATGCATGTTCGACTATGGCCCCGCCCCTGTATACGGCTGACTGCACATTGTTATACTGTGTACTGGTGTTAAAGCGCTACATACAAGTGAATTCATTGAGAGCGTGATATTAAATTATTATTTAGAACCGGCAGTAAGACAAACAAATCAGTACAGGTATACCCTTTTACCGCCGACAGAGTATACTGTAAAGCGCAAATTTTCGTTTCTATTTATTCGCGACCTTTTATTTTTGCGATTTTATTTTTCTTGTGCTAAAGAGTCCATTTACCACATGCAAAAACGTTAAAGTTAACTTTTGGAACATGGAATCACTCAAACTATTGACCTACAGTACAGAAAGAAAATACTGCAACTTTACCTACGAAGTAGCTTCGTAGGCTACGTTGTTGGCTTTGTAGGTTCCATTGTTTGGCTTTGTAACCTCAATAAACAACTTTCAATGAGCTACGTTCTGAACTTCGTAGGGAGTTCGTAACCTAAATAAACAACCCTACGATGTTCTTAGTGAAGAAAGAAGGTGTGAAATGAATGTGTTAAATTTAACTGCCGGAGGACCAAGTTGTAAATATATAATATTTTTTAATCGTAATCGTTTCCTTTGTGCGTGTTTACCTACTCAACGGCGAATATAAATATAAATTTCCCACGATGTAAACGTAGAGACACGCGATCCAACACAGGTGACCCTCAACGAACAGGCCAATTAATAAACATATTATAGCGAACGTCCAGTCCATCCAGAACGATGCCGAGAAAAAAAGATCGTAAACAATTCATTCTAAATATAGTATCAGAACATTTTCAGTCAGTCGCTCAAAATTTCGCTCAAAAAGACTGCCGACAGAAGACCGTAATAAATACAGACCTAGTTTTTTTGGTCACATGGCATGAAACGCGATACTCTGGTGGCTGCCGTCTGATGATGATAAAACAGTAATTAAGATCGTGTACCTGGATTTTGTGTCACATGACATGAAACATAATACTCTCTCTCTAGCTCTAAACTGCTCACATGTTTTTTCCCCTCCAAATTCTGGTTGAGCCTTTTTCTTTACACATTTTAAAAGGCCTAGGCCCTAGGCCTATGTTAAATCTTAATATGGAATATATATTTATTTTTCATATCCTAGCCTACCCTTTGCAAAAAAACCGTATACGAACGTATACGATTTACCATGGAGTAACATACGTTTCGTATATGTTTCGTATAGGAAGTCCACTTCGTATACGAAACGTATACGTCAATTCGGAAGTTCCTGCCCGCATAATAAACATATACGAACCGTATACGATCATTTATAAACAATTTCCTAATTATACGCTCCGTATATGATCCGTATACGACGACGCGTGTATACAAACTGCATCGTATTACCAAGCGAAAAGGGACTGTCCCTCTTTTTACAAGACGACGATAGCATACGTTTACGATCGCAGGAGCATCTTGACTTCAATAATTAGTGTACAATTTAGTTTTTTTTCAGTCGGTATATGTACATTAAATTCCCTATGATGATTTAGTTCATAGTTTTCGCGAATGAAAATTTGGTGCTGTCTTTTACTAGACGTTGTTTTTCTAGCAAGCATAAAAACCCACCCAGGCTGTTCTGCCTTGTTTATCCCCTCTGCTATTTCTTTACCTTTTGTATGTTCCATTAATAATTGAATCACACAAAATGTGCTGTTATTAATTTGAAAGTGCTTTAAATAATATTAATGTACTTGGAAATAAATAAGTAAATATTAAATTGGGCCCGCAGTATATTAAATTTAAAACGAGTAAGTAAAATCCATAAATTACGATTTAATAAAAATGTAGAATACATGTGGCTCCCTATTATATATATGGAATGATCCAAATAAATTCGCCCAAAACGTGCCTGTGTTATGTGCCCTGCATGCATGCATCACATGGATGGATCAGATTTCATTCATTTTCAATCATCATTGTTGATTTTTTGGCTACGGGTTTTGACTCACCATAAAAAAAAAAAATAAAAAATGGGATGTAGGCCTAGTTACAGTAGGCCCAGGTAGATAGTAAATTCGATGACTTCTAGCTAGCTAGGCTATTATATAGGCATATTGTAATTGTATATATCGAATATGCAGTATATAGCTACTGCAGCAGCTCTAGTAAACTAAGAGTTAACTAGGCCTGGGGAAAATACGCCAAGGAAAAGAGTCTGTGGTACACTCATTGTGAAAATAAGCTAGCTAGCTTTCCCCCATATATTAGATTTGGTTATATTGTATTATTTTAATAACCTACTCTAGCTAGTAGTATATCAACAACGGTGAAATGGAAATACGATGCATTATGGATATCATCGTTGCAGAGTTAGGGGGTGCCAACAAAACATTACACAGCCAGAAATACAAAAAAGAAGCTCCGACGTTTTTATTTAGAGCATTTTACTATTTTAGGCATACAGAACTAATTGCTGTAAATTTCCTAGAGTTGTCACTGATAAATACAATTTAACATAACCTACATATAACTTAAAAAATCCAAATGATAAATTGTACGCGAACGCAGTAAAACCAACCAGTTAAATGTTTGTTAAATAATTATTTTACGTCTCCCTGGTAAAATGGTACCCTACGCCCCCATTTTTATGCCTCCATCATTGACAAGCCCCCTCTGTACACACGCCTGCCGGCTATTTGTTTATCATTTTAATGAATGTAGTACGTACGAGTCTAACTCCAAATAAAGATATAGAACACATTTTAAGAAGTGTTGATCTTTTTAATAAGAATCTGATATATACCATGAATCATGTTTTTACATAATATACAGCATAAGCATGTACAATCCAATTTAATTGTCACACAATTGAATTAACAAAGGACAAGGATTTCAAATAAACTGTTACAAATAAACAATTATTAATGAAATAGTTGGGGTATTGTTGGGTCCATGGGAAATCAACAATGTTTAGTAGACTTATTTAATTTGTTATTTAAAGTTGAGGGTAGTTATTTTTTAAACAATTATTGGAATACCATGAAAATAAAGAAAGATATGTTTTATGATTTCTTAATCTCCAAGCAGAAATAATGAAAGCAATTCAATCTGTTCGCTACCGGGAATAAATTGAGATTCGATATAATTGTATTTACTATCACCACAAATTGTGTTTTTTTTTTATTCATATATAATTCATAATTCATACAATTTATATATATTCAAAATCCGAATGTATTCATCGTTAAATAATAATTATTATAATGACCTTATTTCTGTTTTGGGTCATGGTTTTCCTCTTCGGCATTGCCGAATTATTGTTACTCCATCTCCATTGCTACAACCATGGAGAAATCTCCATGCTACACAACACACGTCGCGGAATAATATCGCTTAACATAACGATGTAATTTGACCACCCAAAGCTCGCACGTGGCGTGACGAATTGAGAACGACGAACCCGATGATTCACCCGATGATATGCATGATTGGCCACCAGGGAGCCGAGTCGACCACGAGTTGGAACTGTAGGCAACCGAGCGACGCTCGGTCGTCGTCGGCGGCTGCACTTACTGACCTCTGTCATATTTTATAAAGGAAAACTGCAAACAACATCGTCGATTTGTGAAAATGGCCCCTTGTTTTTTCTAGGCCTACCTAGTAGTATACCTGTTTAGCGTACTTTATTTACTTGCGAAAAACGTTGTTTGAATTTTATCGGTAGCCTAGGCTATCTAATAAATATAGAAATAAATATGATGCTCCTACTACTTATTAATAATTAATACTACTAGACTAGGCCTATCTAATGGCTGGTGCTAGCTAGAGGCCTAGCCCTAGGCCAGAGCCTACGTACGTATTTGTTGTAATGACAATTTAAATGTTTTATTTAGCTCTATTCTACTCATTACTGCTATTATAATTTATAAAATGGCCTAGTTTGTTCGTATATGATTCGTATACGTCCCGTATACGATATTCTTATCATGAATAAACAACGTATACGTTACGTATGCTAAACGTATACGACGCCAACTCTTTGTGGAGCAACAGAGTGGAAATAATGTAAACAGTGAAATCGTATACGATCCGTATACGTCGTATACGTTTTCAGCGTATACGGATCGTATACGGCTTTTTTGCAAAGGGTAGGCCTAGGTGTCATTGTTTTTATAATTCGCTAACCCAAGGTAGGAGCGTTAAATAATTTATAGGCCTAGTGTAGGCCGCCGAAACTAGGCTAGCCTAGACTTTCTTTCTCTCTGCATGAGCTGAGGTTCACAGGCCCGATGTCGTCTCATCGGCGAATTTCCGTCCAAATTAGGATAACCTAGGCCTAGTCTCAGATTTGTTGGTTCTGTGAAATGATACCAATGTTGTTTCACCATACAAGCAATACAGACGGGTTTTAATCACTCAGACGCGTTTTCTATTGTTTTACCTACTAACAGCGAAGACGGGTTTTAATCACAGACGCGTCTTCGCCACGATTGGGTAGCTCATGAATATTCATAATAGATCGTTAATGAGGTTCAGCATTGGACAGACGCGTCTGATGGGTTGCAAGTTTTCAGACGCGTCTCTGTGGTCTGAAATAATTTGTAGATGACGCGTTAAATGTATAATATTCTGAGAAACATAATTATCGTTAAAGCTTTTAGCATAATTCATGCTCATGGGGACTTAAAAGCAGATGTCCTTGTCTATCTGAGTGGTGATATCACATTGATACATTCAACTCATTCAATTACCCGTCTCCTAAGAATGTTATTAACACTCACCAAGCTGGCCAATGATGCTGGATACCAAACCTAGAGGGCGCATTTCAGCTTTCTCATCAAGAACCATGTTAAGATACTGTATTTCGGGTAACTCCTGTAACAAAGTATAGAACATGATTAAACTGATATGATCAAAAATATAATCAACTATTACAATATGTTCCATTCTCAAAAACTTTTCTTTTAAAACATTTGAACTTAATTATATACAGTAGAAGCTCTCTTTTGGGGCATCCCTGTGGAGACAAAATTCATTTGAAGGTTAAACAAAAATGTAGGAAAATTATCCATTAAAATTTCGTCTTGGATTTCTTCCCACAATCGCGGGAAAATATGAATTACTGATTGATGCAGGCAGTTAGTCCGTACATAAAAGTGTCTGAAATGACGTGCATTGATGCAAACATTTTTACGGATACTTTCACAATCTATGTACCAATCTCGGTGATTCCACCACGCTCACAATCTATGTACCCCATTAGCGTTTTATAGAGAAACACTAAGAAAACCGTTCGGAGCCACCGGTAGCCCAGCAACCCAGCGAGGGGGAGATGTCTCCCTGAGAAAACCCACACCGCCGGGCCACACCCCTTAAATTGCGTGTGTGAAGCAAAGCAAAGCTCTCGGTGATTCCACCACGCTCGGTTTCGCGCTAAGTACACCTCATCACTCACTTTTTTTTTTGGCTTATCTTAAATGACGAAGTAAGGGCTTATCTTAAATGATGAAATAACATATTTCTTTTAGTTTGTTTTCCATATCTATTACCAATCGAGTTCTTAAAAATTGATGAAAACTATTTATAGCTTTTTCTTCACTCTAAATAATATTATTAAATGAGAACTTACATCAACTTTAATTTCTTTGCCTGTCATAAGTGGTGGTGGTGGTACGGTTAATTTCTCTGCAGTTCTAAAACAAATAAAACTAATAAAATTAAAACACTATAATACCGTAAAACCTCCAAAAGAAGCCCATGGGCTTCTTTTTTTAGGACTCTTGGTTGGGCTTCTTTTTAAGATGGGCTTCTTTTCGAGACTGGCTCCTTTTCAAGATGGACTTCTTTTCGATGTTACTTTTGCAAACTGAGATGGGCTTCTTTTCGATATGGGCTTCTTTAGGGAAGAATCTCAGGGGATTTCATTTCGAGGGTTTAATTTAATTTATGTTTATGTAGGATTTTCTTTCTTTCAATGTATAATTTTTTACGAATTGTAATACAATATTAGACACGTTCTGAAATTCGTTGTAGTATAATTACCATTAGTGAAAGATGGTTAGTGTTTTAATACTTTCTTTAATTTAATTATAATATATAATATATATATAACTCAATATAGATTACAATAATATGGATTTTTACCTTTTCCCAAGCTGCTCCTCCTCATCACTGTAATCATCATCATCATCATCATCTTCTGATGAACTTATCTCAGATGAAGACAATTCTGATTCATTGCTAGAATCCACATTACTGGAGGAGCATGATACAGACTGAAAAAAAAAACAAATTTACATTCTTAGTGTTATGTTGTATTATTCATTCTGCTTAATATCAATCTGTTTGTTTAAATTAGGTTATATGCATTATCATGCATATACTAGCAGTAGCAGTAAGCCGGTGCTCCACATGGTCTTTTTCCGCCTTAATATAATACAAGCACACTCTGATAAAAGTACTTTGACAAATTATTGGAAAAAAAACAAATTGTATCAAGAAAAAATGTTTACGGCCATTGATTTTGTATACACACTATCCTTTCATTTTGAAATATATGTAAATAAACTAAAAAATGAAAGCAATACTGGATATGGAACTTCTGACTGTTCAGACTTTTATGAAAATAAAAGACCCTAAAGAAAAATTGTGCTGTGTGAATTAGATAATGTGCGCAACACCTTATAAAATGCCAAAATATATTAATTATTATTTTGGGTATTTTTCATGGTGATAATTATTTGATACACATGAAATAAAAAAGTAGACATAAATCGAATGAAAAACACATTGCTACGGAAAAACGAATTGTTAACTTGTTTTCTTGTTCAATCAAACCATTTGGAATCGTTTTGTTTGAGTGTGTGTTCATTTTTATTCATTTACAATTTTTTTTTTTTATTTCAATGGTTTTGATATTTTGCAATGTTTTTTGTGTGGGAGATTTGTTAATACCTATTTGCTATTTTTATAATTAAATTGTGGTCTAGCAGTAACCCGGCCCCAAACAAATTAAATTGTCAAGAATAAAATTCGGAACTATTTACGGACATTGATTTTGTTATAAACAAAGTACGTCGAAACATGACACCCTTTTGGATTTGTTTTATTTTTGTGTGTTTTTTTGTTAACTTACATTTTTTTTTATTTCAATGGCTTTTTATACTTTGCAATTTTTTTTTGTGGTTGGTATCTTTTTTGCTAGTTTTGTAATTACATTGTGATCTAGTTTTGATTTTTTTGCTTTAAGCGGTAATACATATTTACACATATCATGGATTCCAGATCGAACGTACTAAGCATTTATATCAATGGCCACAACGTTTGACTCACTGAGCAAAACCGTGATTTACGAAAATAATTCTGTTCAAAGGATAGGTGTAATTAATTAAAACTTTAACAACGCGATCATTCGATACAGTTGACCGGCTGCCAAGCATACACTGTCTTAATTTTTCGGCCCGGCATGGTATTTGTAGATCTGGCCATGGCAGTACACAATAGGAGGATGTTGCGTAGTTTATACAGTGACGTAACATGGTCGCTGAGACGTCAAATTACTGTCATTTTTTGCCTTTTTAACTGTTTATCCTTAAAATTCAGGATAAAGTGACATACAGGTAGTCTATTGTGTACAGCCCCTCAATAAACATCAGTGTGCCAAATGTGAGCATGTACAGTACCATTCATTGGTTTCGGAGGATTAAAATTACGCAAACAATTTAATAGCATTAATATATGGATAATCTTATTGATTTTGTCAGAATCTTTATGTTGTGATTCGATTTGAGTATGATCCGCTATTGAATAGGTTAGCTTCAACCAAGCAGATTTGAGCGTGTGAGGCCCGCCTCTATGAAGGGATAACCGACGCAGAAATTATTCAGACACACTGTGTTGGTTGCCACACAAGACTTCATTCATCTCCTTCCGTATGTGCATATATTCACGTTATTCTTACAAGAACAAAAAAACCCTGAATCGAATAACTATGTTAACTTGTACATGTACATCATAAGCACCTTTCAACCATTATAATCGACGATTATAATGGTATAAAATGTTCAAAGAATCATCGTAACATTGATAAATAGAATTAAATACTTCTTAGACTTAGTACATAATAACTTTCTGAAAATTAAAAGTCTTCTACCGACGGCAACAAACAACAAGCCTTATAACGGAAGAGACTCATGGTATGCAAATTAAGTTTACATTCCAACGCACGCCACCAACCAATTCTGATATAGCAAACAGAATCGAACCGTGACATATTCCCCGCTTGAAGGACCCTTTTGACCCAAAAAGGCGGAAAAATAATTTAAGCAATGCAAATTAGTTCTGTAAACTAGCCATAGGCAACCGGTGAGGATTTCGATGCATACTTTAACTGTGTAAAACATTCAGGAACTACAATGAAACTACATTGTCAACGTTATTAAATTCGAAACTACAGTGAAACTACACTGTCAACGTTATTACTGGAAACTACACTACAGTGAAACTACACTGTCAACGTTATTACTGGAAACTACACTACAGTGAAACTACACTGTCAACGTTATTACTGGAAACTACACTACAGTGAAACTACACTGTCAACGTTATTACTGGAAACTACACTACAGTGAAACTACACTGTTAACGTTATTACTGGAAACTACACTACAGTGAAACTACACTGTCAACGTTATTACTGGAAACTACACTACAGTGAAACTACACTGTCAACGTTATTACTGGAAACTACACTACAGTGAAACTACACTGTTAACGTTATTACTGTGAAACTACACTGTTAACGTTATTACTGGAAACTACACTACAGTGAAACTACACTGTTAACGTTATTACTGGAAACTACACTACAGTGAAACTACACTGTTAACGTTATTACTGGAAACTACACTACAGTGATACTACACTGTTAACGTTATTACTGGAAACTACACTACAGTGAAACTACACTGTTAACGTTATTACTGGAAACTACACTACAGTGATACTACACTGTTAACGTTATTACTGGAAACTACACTACAGTGAAACTACACTGTTAACGTTATTACTGGAAACTACACTACAGTGATACTACACTGTTAACGTTATTACTGGAAACTACACTACAGTGAAACTACACTGTTAACGTTATTACTGGAAACTACACTACAGTGATACTACACTGTTAACGTTATTACTGGAAACTACACTACAGTGAAACTACACTGTTAACGTTATTACTGGAAACTACACTACAGTGAAACTACACTGTCAACGTTATTACTGGAAACTACACTACAGTGAAATTACACTGTTAACGTTATTACTGGAAACTACACTACAGTGAAACTACACTGTTAACGTTATTACTGGAAACTACACTACAGTGATACTACACTGTTAACGTTATTACTGGAAACTACATTAAGCGTCACACCCTCATAAATTTTCAGGGGCGGGGGGACGGTTTTTTTTTTTTTTTTTACTTTTTATAGAGGTATATTTTTGCGCGGTGGACGTTTTGCCCCACTTTTTTTAGGACGAAACGTCAAACTTTTAAAATGCGAAACAGAACAAAATTGACTATGTATGAAATATTATTGCTTATGACAAAATTGAGTTTTGTATTGTTCATATCCAGACGTAATTAAAACATTAAATTTAATTGCCACCAAGCGAAATTGTAGGCCCTAGGCTAACTAATCCGTCCAAGCTGCTACCCCCACCTCACTCATCGGCCATCCGCCGTTTCTCGCTCGACTCATCTATCCAGGAAATTCCCTATCACGAGAAGCATGATTTGGTCTCAATAATACTAAATAGTGGGCTGATTTATAGTTTGAAAACAGCTTACGGCATTTCTTAAGTGAATTTTTATTCAACGTATTCATTCTTCTTTGATGAATCCTTTGCCAATTGCTGTGTAAATCAGTATTTAAAGTTGTGATGCAAAAAGTGTATGTAATTATTCCACAGATAAACCAGGCATAAGGAAACCCATCGCCCAACAGGACCGCGTGGTGTGCCGATCTCGAGCGCGAGATCATCGTAAACAAACTTGGTAGAGTCCATTATGTATGGGGTGTTTCCTATTTACGAACCTATAAAAAAACGCGCTTCGACCACTGTGTAGGCAAAATATTTATTTCGTTAAATCCCTAAATTGATAATCGCGTATTCTGTAATCACGTGACTGATGATGTAATCCTCAGCGACGTACTAAATGCACCTGATTTAATGTGTTGGGGAAAAAGCTTGCTGTTTACCACATTACATGATTCACGGTGCTATTCGCGTTTCCTTGACGTAAATCGGCGGCGTGTAAATGAAACAATTGTTTTCACCAAATTGCCGTTGTCGACATAGAGCGATCGGCGGCTAGCGTTGTCTAAGCTAAAAAGTACGTATTTTTCCAAAATTACACTAGCCTAACAAACATTTGCTAGTTTTGAAATTTTCAAATAGCACTTTATGAAGAATCTACTAGCAAAATCCTAGTTTGCTAGCGTGAATTTCGAGCCCTACTCTGGAGCTGGGCCGGGCCGCTGAACTTTCCGTTGTATATCGGTAAAAAAAAAATAAAAATAAAAAGAGAGGCGGCTGGATAATCAGGAGCGGGCGGTGACGCTTAACAAGTATGTTTTTTTATTTGGCCTTATTACTGGAAACTACACTACAGTGAAACTACACTGTTAACGTTATTACTGGAAACTACACTACAGTGAAACTACACTGTTAACGTTATTACTGGAAACTACACTACAGTGAAACTACACTGTTAACGTTATTACTGGAAACTACACTACAGTGAAACTACACTGTTAACGTTATTACTGGAAACTACACTACAGTGAAACTACACTGTTAACGTTATTACTGGAAACTACACTACAGTGAAACTACACTGTTAACGTTATTACTGGAAAATACACTACAGTGAAACTACACTGTTAACGTTATTACTGGAAACTACACTACAGTGAAACTACACTGTTAACGTTATTACTGGAAACTACACTACAGTGAAACTACACTGTTAACGTTATTACTGGAAACTACACTACAGTGAAACTACACTGTTAACGTTATTACTGGAAACTACACTACAGTGAAACTACACTGTTAACGTTATTACTGGAAACTACACTACAGTGAAACTACACTGTCAACGTTATTACTGGAAACTACACTACAGTGAAACTACACTGTTAACGTTATTACTGGAAACTACACTACAGTGATACTACACTGTCAACGTTATTACTGGAAACTACACTACAGTGAAACTACACTGTTAACGTTAATACTGGAAACTACACTACAGTGAAACTACACTGTTAACGTTATTACTGGAAACTACACTACAGTGAAACTACACTGTTAACGTTATTACTGGAAACTACACTACAGTGAAACTACACTGTTAACGTTATTACTGGAAACTACACTACAGTGATACTACACTGTTAACGTTATTACTGGAAACTACACTGTTAACGTTATTACTGGAAACTACACTACAGTGAAACTACACTGTCAACGTTATTACTGGAAACTACACTACAGTGATACTACACTGTTAACGTTATTACTGGAAACTACACTGTTAACGTTATTACTGGAAACTACACTACAGTGAAACTACACTGTTAACGTTATTACTGGAAACTACACTACAGTGAAACTACACTGTCAACGTTATTACTGGAAACTACACTACAGTGAAACTACACCGTCAACGTTATTACTGGAAACTACACTACAGTGAAACTACACTGTTAACGTTATTACTGGAAACTACACTACAGTGAAACTACACTGTTAACGTTATTACTGGAAACTACACTACAGTGAAACTACACTGTTAACGTTATTACTGGAAACTACACTACAGTGAAACTACACTGTTAACGTTATTACTGGAAACTACACTACAGTGAAACTACACTGTTAACGTTATTACTGGAAACTACACTACAGTGATACTACACTGTTAACGTTATTACTGGAAACTACACTACAGTGAAACTACACTGTTAACGTTATTACTGGAAACTACACTACAGTGAAACTACACTGTTAACGTTATTACTGGAAACTACACTACAGTGATACTACACTGTTAACGTTATTACTGGAAACTACACTACAGTGAAACTACACTGTTAACGTTATTACTGGAAACTACACTACAGTGAAACTACACTGTTAACGTTATTACTGGAAACTACACTACAGTGAAACTACACTGTTAACGTTATTACTGGAAACTACACTACAGTGAAACTACACTGTTAACGTTATTACTGGAAACTACACTACAGTGATACTACACTGTTAACGTTATTACTAGTGAACATGCTTTAACTTTTTAACGCACTTTTTAATTCACAAAAGGCCTTTGCTCTACCTCGGTCTATCGGAAATCACCAACATTTCCCCGCTTGTGTGTTGGACATGTGGGTAATTTCGTGCAAAGCGGATGCTATTTTAGCATGGTTTTGAATGAAACGCCTGATTAGATTATTCTTAATAGGTTTTCAGCCACGTTGTTGTTCACTATACCAGACATCGTCCATACTTTAGTATGGTTGCTATTGGAGTGCATATCATCGCAAGCTTCTTTGTGATTGACATAGAAGAATGTCTGAAAACTTTGCAAGGTCACATTTGTTCTCATCCAAACCGATGAATGAACCGACAGTTTCAATCACTGTTTTTATCAAAAGTGTATCAACCTCTTTCATGTAATTATCAAATACAACAACATGGCGAAATATCAATGTAACTTGCAAAAATACTTGCATAGTCACCATACTGTATGTTTGACAGCCATGTTTACTGAATCCTACTAGTACATGACCATCATGTCTGAACATTAGGTCATATGTTTCCGAGATTTTTCTAAAACTGTTTGTTTTTTGTTGCGGTACTATTAAATTAAACTTAGTTTTAGTATTATGTTTTTAGTATTTTGTAATAAAAATATTACGGCCACCCTGTAGAACATACAGTGCATTGAGAAAAAACCATGTGCTTGCTGCAAGACGTCATCACCCAAAGTTTTCTTCTTATTGTTTTGCACATACACATCGATGCCTGCTATTGTCTGGCTGGATGATTGTGTGTTGATTCCTGGTTAATTGTTATAACTTGGCACGGACATTTTGCAGTTTTGCACACAAAATAATTCAATTTGTGGAACTGTACTTTTATTCCACAAATAATATGATTTTATGTAAGCTGTAATTATTGGTGTATATGAGATATTGGATATTTGATATGAAGTACTGTAAACGTTTGGAGCGCTAATTTATGCACTCCTTTGATCGTCTTCTTCAACGCCTTGGTTTTACTTTTATTTTAAATCAAGGTCTCATTACTACTTATTACACCTAGGCTTACTATAATCTATAAATAGGATAGTTCGTATATGATTTGTATGCTGTCCAGTATGCGATATTTGTTATCATGAATAAAAAACGTATACGTACATATGATAAGCATATACGACTTTCACTCTTTGTGAAGCAAAAAAGTGGAAATAATGTAAACAGTGAAATTGTATACGATCCGTTTTCAACGTATATGGATCATATACTGCTTTTTTGCAAAGGGTGTATGAAATATTAGCCAGTCAATTTAATTAGCAATTATGACGAATCTAATCTAGCAAATTCTAGCCTTGACATACCTTTTTTTCTGCACATGTAACCTGCATATCCTCTTCCTTATCCTCAGTTTTTCTATTTCTATCTTCACATTCAGAATCAGCCATGACTATGTCTTTGTCACTACAATTTTCATTTAAAGTCACAGCACTGCATGATTGTGTATCAGTGCAACACTCATCACTGACAGTATGATCCTCATCTTGCAATGCTGGTTGACAGTGGTTGATTACAGATTGTAGTACAATATTTGAATCTGTTTGGGATATTGATTCATCCTCCTTAATCACAGTAGGATCCTTTATTTCATTGGTAGAATCCACATTACTGGAGGAGAATGATATAGACTGAAAAAACAATATTACATTCTTAGTGATATTTTGTATATATAACACCTAAATAAATTGCTGTCATGTGATTGGACGATTGTGGGTCACATGGCGTTCAATAGTACGCACTATTGCAGGGTTGGACATTAACGCCATTAACGCATTATCGCCCAGTCGCCCATGGCGACCTTTATTCACCTAGAGCAACTAACAATTCTGTAATGGTCTCTCCGTTTGGCTACAAATCAAAACCTCTATAAATCTGTACTTTTTACTATGACCAAGATAGGCCAGGCCTGCCCTAGTTCAAGTCGATTTAAACTCTTCATAAGTCAAGAGAGTAATGATTCCCAGCTTCGTCCTTCATGGAGATGAAGCACAACAAGTCACCAAAATGGGGATTCCCCTGCCTGCTGCTTTCATCAAGCACGAATTTACTTCATTACCTTATAGTGTATCCAGTATGGTATCAGAGTAACGCCTCCTTTACAGCAAGGCATGCATAATAACCAACCAAATTACTATTTTTTTTTATTGAACGAAGCAATTTTGAATTTGATAAATAAAAATAGTTTATAAAATATTTAATAGTAGGTCTAAATAAATGTTTATCATTTAGAGAGTCCATTTTGCTTCAATTCTGCCTCTGTTTTTCAAGTAAATTTTTTATTCAGGAACCAGTTAGATAACTTCTTGAATCCGAATCCTCCGCAAAACATGTGATGCATGCCCTGCCTGCTGTCTAGAGCTGCTCTTCTGGCCCTCCCGTGATGTGTGTGTGACCAACACATCCGGTTGTTTGATAATCAAATATAACCATTTCTTGATTATTTTTAAATCATTATTCGCAAATTATTATCAACATTGCTTGTTTTAAATTGTATAAATTTATGAAAAGGCCTACAGTACTGGTCAGAGGACTTTCGAGATTCTCGCTCGTGTTTTTCTGCTGTGTTTGTGGAGCGTTTCTAGAGTGTTTATCGAGGGATCGAGAGATTGAATGCTGACCTCGGCCAGCGAAGCGTGAACATTTTACAACAACAATTGAAATCAATCATATGTACATAATATGAGCCCTTTTTATCTTTAGATTACTGACTTTGTTTATCTTCAACAAATAATACAAAGTATATTAATTAACATAATAAAAAAACAATAAAATATGTTTAAAATTCACATGTTAAAATTCATATCTTCAAATTCCGAGTCAACAACATGCGCATCTACGATCTTTGTTATGTTGGTGGTCATCAACCCTAGATTTACGAAACTTTAGGCGATATGACGTCACGCAGCAAGCAAATGGTTTTCTCATCAGCTTTCGCTGCAAATTTTACAAAATTGTTTCTGTTGACTTTTTCCAGGGCATACAAAAACGATCATTTTGATGCAGTTTATTTATTTTGTTTCAACGTTTATTCTGTTCATTAGATATACATAATAATTATATCGGTGATGATTACATACAGTACATATGCTATGCTACGGTAATTCATTGAAAATAAATGTAATTTCTTAACACATTTTTCTTTCTTCAAGCACAACGTTCAAACCAACTCAGAGAGCCTTGCTGTGTGAATCGCGGCACCACTGCTGACAGACCATGTGTTTACTGACTGAACAGCAAACAACGCACTTTGGCCGGCCGGCTGTTTGCCACGATTACCGTTCTTCTGTGTATCATAATGCAACTCAAAGCATGAATTTGTTTTATAATAAATAATTTTGTATTGAATGTGCTTTTATCAACTAAAATGAGATGTGAAAAATATGAATACCAAAGCCGAATAAAAAAATTTCAAAATAATATATTTTTAAAAAACCACATGATCGTATGAGGTCAATCACATGGTTCAATTAACAGTGGAAGAGTACAGTGTAGTAAATGGGGTAATATTTTTGTGGAAAAAACAACATCCTTAAGTATCGTTTTGCCCGATTTATTTCAAAAATCGTATGACCCCAGTTGGTGAGAATAACGACAACAACAGCACCTCATCCCCCAAACCTCATAAAAAAAAATTTTTTTTAAGTTCTAGAAATATTGCATTAAATATTTTATTAATAATGTTCATTAGGAACATTGAAACATGAAATTTATTTTTCTGTTTTTTCGCCTTAAATATTACCATTACAAATTTGGAGTTTGAATTTGTACACTGCAATGTCCCATTGGCGCCTGCTGCTGGAAATACTGAAAAACGGTATTGGAAAAAAAATTGGGGCCACTAGATTTCGATAAGGGCAACAAACATTTATTTGTTGGGTAGCCCTGCTGGCTCTTGAGGTTTAGTGCTTTTGTGAAGCAACAGAGTGGAAATAACAGCGAAATTCTATATGATCCGTTTTTGGATCATATACAGTACAGATAAAAACTACTGCAACATTTGCCACGCGTAGGTAACGTAGTCTACGCGTGGCGGGTGCGTGGCGGTTGCGTGGCGTAGCATTCGTAGTGCGTAGGCTACGCGTAGCATTCGTAGCCTACGTTGTGATCAACTGTGTGTGGGAATTCCCCAAACTCAACTGTGTACAAGTACATCGTCGACGGCTAAGCAGGCTACGAAAGGTTCGAATAAATAGAAATGATACGATTGTTTCGCCAATACAATAATATCATCATCATTATTAAACATACTTGAAATTCAAATTTTTCTAAAGAAAATAGCAATTAAAATTGCTCAAAGCCTAGGCTAGACGCAAAAAGTCTAGGCTACTGCTGACTGCTGTACATTCACCATCGCCAGCCAGGCAGTAGTGTACAAAATGAATTGATGACGGGCCGTTATTATGACTACCTTCCATAGCAATAGTATTAGTAGTAGGCCTAAAATTGCAAGTTAATTTTTTATAAGTAATTAATACAGTACTCAGTATGTTTCATTTAAACAAAAAATATCCAGGTTTGAAACTGTCGTAACTGTACATCAAACTCCATTATTAGCTATTGTAACAACCTGCGGCAGAGGATCGGTGGAGGGTCAAGTTACAGGTCGTTTTATAGAACATCGTCATCAGCAGAGAGGAGGAGGATCGGAGGACACATAACACATGGTATAATACCTCCATGCATAACATGTGCTTGCCTGATCTTGTTGTTTTGGTTTTTTTTAGTCATGCGCGATAATAAATTAGATAGTATTTAAATAAATGTTATTTTAGTTATAAATAAAAATAAATTTTAGGGTTAGGAAATATGCAAGACTTTATTTAATAAAAGTTGAACTTCACTAAATTGAAGGTTAAAATCAAAACATAAAAGTACAGTTCAGAGAGTGTATCCATCCGCGGATCATAAAAACGTGGATATAAACACACTGGGCGAATGAATTACAAATGGAGTGATCCGTCTCGATTTCCGTTGGAACAAAAATAATATCGTATTTGTATTCTACTATTTTGACATTTACAGTATTTAAACAATTCATATTATCCCATAGTACTAAATAAGCGTAATATTTCATTTAAACGCAATTTTAAAACGAAACATCGTTCATTATATAGCCTAGTATTAGTAAACAAACATAGTTCAGACAGTAGAGTTGTACTGCGCGATACACACACGTGGGTAAACAGCAGCTTCACGGCGAAAACTGTCGTATAAAGAAAATATCCTTCTGTCACCTAGCTAGGCTATACACATTATTTCACATTTTCACGCCATGTACATCGTATTTAACGCTTGTACACAGTATGGATTATCATACAGTACTACTACTAAGTAGGCCTATAAGTAAGGCGTACCACATATTTTAAAATTAAACTGTCGGTAGGTACGCCGGTAACCCTACCTTTTTAGCAAGCTAGCTAGGCCTAGCCGGAGGCCATTTCACACAAACAGACGACGACCGCCGTCCGTCCGTACGATGGCCGATCGGTGATAGATGTACTACACTTCTTCTTCTTTCATAAAAATAAATGTTCCATTTTAACACAACCAACACACAATAATTAATACTAATATTAATACATTTATTATTACTTCACAGTAATTAACTCGCATTTTAAATTTGATGAAAACTAGTATTCAAATTCGTTAACTAATTCCGTGTGGTGCATGCAGCGCAGTACACAATAATCTGAACATTGGGATTTCCCCTCCTAGCTCTCGCTTCGTAGGCTACGCGTAGACTAAGCGTAGCATGTTAGCTTGCGTAGATTACGCCACGCGAAACCTACGAAGTGGCCACGCGTACGAAACGTAGTCTACGCGTCCAAATGTTGCAGTATTTATTATCTGTACTGTACGCTTTTTTGCAAAGGGTGTATGAAACATTAGCCAATCAATTTAATTAGCAATTATGACAAATCTAATCTAGCAAATTTCTAGTTTGCTGGGATGAATTCTAGCCTTGACATACCTTGTTTTCTGCACATGTAACCTGCATATCCTCTTCCTTATCCTCAGTTTTTCTATTTCTATCTTCACATTCAGAATCAGCCATGGCTATGTCTTTGTCAATACAATTTTCATTTAAAGTCACAGCACAGCATGATTGTGTATTAGTGCAACACTCATCACTGACAGTATGATCCCCATCTTGCAATACTGGTTGACAGTGGTTGATTACAGATTGTAGTACAATATTTGAATCTGTTTGGGATATTGATTCATCCTCCTTAATCCCAGTAGGATCCTTTATTCCATTGCTAGAATCCACATTACTGGAGGAGAATGATATAGACTGAAAAAAACAATATTACATATATTACATTCTTAGTGATATTTTGTATTATATAACACCTAAATAAATTCCTGTCATTTGATTGGACGATTGTGGGTCACATGGCGTGCAATAGTACGCACTATTAAACGATCGTTTAATAGTACTTTTTGAAACATTTTTGTGTACGAAAAAAAAAACGTCTCGCGGATGAAAAAAAATCTAGTACACAAATTATCCTATGATATGGCTCTGTACGGTGAAATACAACAGCGCCACCTGTCGTCTGGTCTCAGTTTCATTTGTAAACACCACCGCGAGATATGCAACAGCAGCAGATATTTGTGTATGATTTGGACATTATGTACTAATTTCATTCAAAAAGGCATTTAAATTAGCTTTAGTTCGTTTTTAGGATTTTGATTAATTAATGGGGACATCCCTACAAGACGTGGAATTGTTGGAAAAACCATAATTAGCTTTAGATAAGTTCCAATTGTCTGTCGAAGTTTTGCCTTTCAGCCAAGCTAGTACTAGGTCTAGCCTAGGCCATGCTAGTATCTATTAGGCTAGGCCTAGCCAAGGCGTTTTAGCCTTGCTTGGCCTAGGATTGTTTGGTCGTTTGTTGACATAATTAACACAAAAGTAGGTGTGTTTACGAAATCCATATAAATATAACATTTAATATAAAATTATTAAAAACCAAATGTTACTGTTTTTAATCAATGTGAATGAAATGTAGTAGGCTAGGGCTACCTTTTATTGATTCAAATAACTTGAATTTATTTAGATGTTATATACAAATAACAAATAATGAATGTTTTGTATTCGTGTAATGGTACAAATAATGGCACTTGGTGAATGATGAAAGGTTATATTTCAACTCGGCTCATCGCCTCGTTGAAATATAACCTTTCATCATTCACCTCGTGCCATTATTTGTACCATTACACTCATAAACATTCATTATTTGTATATTATATAACACCTAAATAAATTGCTGTCATTTGGTTGGACGATTGTGGGTCACATGGCGTTCAATAGTACGCACTATTGCAGGGTTAGACATAACAATCGCCCGGTCGACCTTTATTCACCTAGGGCGACTAACAATTTTGTAATGGTTGCCTCGTTTGGCGACCTACAAATCAAAACCTCTATAAATCTGTACTTTTTATTATGCCCAAGATAGGCTAAATAGACCACCCCCTGCCCTAGTTCAAGTCGATTTAAACTCTTCCCAAGTCAAGAGAGTAATGATTCACAGCTGCTTCCTTCATGGAGATGAAGCACAACAAGTCACCAAAATGGGGATTCCCCTGCCTGCTGCTTTCATCAAGCACGAATTTACTTCATTACCTCATAGTGTATCCAGTATGGTATCAGGGTAACGCCTCCTTTACAGTAAGGCATGCATAATAACCAACCAAATTACTTTTTTTTATTGAACGAAGCAATTTTGAATTTGATAAATAAAATAGTTTATAAAATATTTAATAGTAGGTCTAAATACATGTTTATCATTTAGAGAGTCCATTGTGCTTCAATTCTGTCTCTGTTTTTCAAGTAAATTTTTTATTCGAGAACCAGTTTGGTAACTTCTTGAATCCTCCTCCTCAAAACATGTGATGCATGCCCTGCCTGTTGTCTAGAGCTGCTCTTCTGGCCATCCTGTGATGTGTGTGTGACCAACACATCTGGTTGTTTGATAATCGAAAATAAACAATTCTTGATTATTTTTAAATCAATATTCGCAAATTATTATCAACATTGCTTGTTTTAAATTGTATAAATTTGTGAAAAGGCCTACAGTACTGGTCAGAGGACTTTCGACATTCCCGCTCGTGTTTTTCTGCTGTGTTTTTGGAGCGTTTCTAGAGTGTTTATCGAGGGATCGAGCGATCGAATGGTGACCTTGTTGTTTTACAACAACAATTGAAATCAATCATACGTACATAATATGAGCCCTTTTTATCTTTAGATTACTGACTTTGTTTATCTTCAACAAATAATACAAAGTATATTAATTAACAATAACATTTATAAAAAAACAATAAAATATATGTTTAAAATTCACATGGTAAAATTCATATCTTCAAATTCCGAGTCAACAACATGCGCATCTACGATCCTTGTTATGTTGGTGGTCATCAACCCTAGATTTACGAAACTTTGGGCGATATGACGTCACGCAACAAGCAAATGGTTTTCTCATCAGTTCTTTCTGCGAATTTGACAAATTGTTTCTGTTGACTTTTTCCAGGGCATACAAAAACGATCATCTTGATGCAGTTTATTTATTTTGTTTCAACGTTTATTTATACTGTTCATTAGATTACATAATAATTATATCGGTGATGATTACATACAGTACATACAGTACTGACTACAAATCATGTACCATAACCCGCGTTTGTCGCACGTGTAAAATATGTGTAATTGCCGCGTGCCTGTATTTGCCGTGTGGACCATGATGTCATCACTTTGTAGCTTTTTACTGGTAAAATATGGAACTCCCGGTACGACGCCCGCGACAACACACACGTGGGTATCAGTTGTTTTGTTTCTATTGTTTAGGCCTACCATCATATTTATGTAATCTGAACCCGCCCGTTAACTGTATGTAACAAAGTTTATTTTTTCTCTATTGTTTAGGCAAACAATAAATAAGAAAGTTTATAGAATTCATGTAAATTGTTTTTCATCGGGGTTTTGTTTAGAGTTCACGTCGTATTATTTTATATAATGTGAGGCCTACAGTGAGAAGTTTACAACAGGGAGGCTAGAATAGAGAGCTACTGTACCTAAGCCCCCCACAAAAAAAACATATTTAGCAATCTTTAATAGGTCAATAAATAGCCTAATAATAGTAAAATTATAAAATGATGTTTCCTTGTATTTTCGTAACCGTAAGCCAAATATTTAAATTAAAATAAAGAGCTAGTGTTTTAGGCCAAGTACAGTATTGGCTCAAATAACTGTGACTGTGAATGGCTTTTCCGCCGCTCGGTGTAGAAAGTCAAATTATTACGTTCTTCTAACACGTTTATTAAATGTCTTTTAGTATATTTCTATCTAACATGTCTGCATTGTATACTTGCTTTATAAATTCTCTGCTTATGAAACAACTTAATAAGTTGCTAAATTGACGTTTAAAGCAGATATTTGTCTGGCATCAGCACATGTTTATAATGAAAACAAAACAAGGTTCCAAAAATGGTACAGTCCAAAATGAGGTGTGCAATTAAATAATATCAACGTAAACATATGCGCACGGTATCAGGGCTGTAATTATAAGAGAACTGATTTCCCCTGGATGGGAAATGGTAAAAACTTGTATTTATTCGACCTTGCTTCTCTCGTTAGTTACCGCGCTAAATACATGCATGTCAATACTGGCGTTGTAATAAATGTTTTCCTCCCCGACGGGGAATGGTAAAACCTTTATGTTATTATTTGGCTTAGCAACTGTGTGTACTCAATGGATGAACTCTACAACGTGGTGCGTACAGAAGTACGTCATTCGGCCACCAGCGACGATCGTGTTTTGAAAGATATTGTTGGGTCTTTTCTACCTTGTTTTTTTTAATGAGTTTTCTCAAATACTTAATAAATATGACTTTAAAATATATACAGTATAAACAAACCCTGAAAGTAAACTAGGCCTAGAATAGTAGTACTGTACTCCCGGTAGTAGGCCTAGTATTTTCAATCACAGACATAATTGCATCATGATTCATGGAGGTTTTTACCTCCATGATTGCACTATGATAAATAAATCAATTTTTTATTTCAAATAGGCCTATATTTTGTTATATAAAATGCTGTTATCCTGTACTGTAATTCCAGTTATTGTCTGTTTGATGATAATAATATATATGAACAAAACATCAACAAATTATAAATACAGTTCGCTGCAGTTGAATTACTCAATGCAGTAATGCACGAGTGAATATGGACAGTATTGTTAGTACCTAATTACACGCGAGTCATGCGTTTTCACACCCGTGTAAAATGTGTGGGCTTGGTATATGATATGTAGTCAGTACTGTATGCTATGCTACGGTAATTCAATGAAAATAAATGTAATTTCTTAACACATTTTTCTTTCTGCACAACGTTCAAACCAACTCAGAGAGCCTTGCTGTGTGAATCGCGGCACCACTGCTGACAGACCATGTGTTTACTGACTGAACAGCAAACAACGCACTGTGGCCGGCCGGCTGTTTGCCACGGTTACTGTTCTTCTGTGCATCATAATGCAACTCAAAGCATGAATTTGTTTTATAATAAATAATTTTGTATTGAATGTGCTTTTATCAACTAAAATGAGATGTGAAAAATATGAATACCAAAGCCAAATAAAAAAATTTCAAAATAATATATTTTTAAAAAACCACATGATCGTATGAGGTCAATAACATGGTTCAATTAACAGTGGAAGAGTACAGTGTAGTAAATGGGGTAATATTTTTGTGGAAAAAACAACATTTTTTTTAAGTTCTAGAAATATTGCATTAAATATTTTATTAATAATATTTTATTAATAATATACATTAGGAACATTGAAACGTGAAATGTTTTTCTGTTTTTTCGCCTTAAATATTACCATTACAAATTTGGAGTTTGAATTTGTACACTGCAATGTCCCATTGGCGCCTGCTGCTGCAAATACTGAAAAACGGTATTGGAAAAAAAATTGGGGCCACTAGATTTTGATAAGGCAACAAACATTTATTTGTTGGGTAGCCCTGCTGGCTCTTGAGGTTTAGTGCTTTTGTGAAGCAACAGAGTGGAAATAACAGCGAAATTGTATATGATCCGTTTTTGGATCATATACTGCTTTTTTGCAAAGGGTGTATGAAACATTAGCCAATCAATTTAATTAGCAATTATGACAAATCTAATCTAGCAAATTTCTAGTTTGCTGGGATGAATTCTAGCCTTGACATACCTTGTTTTCTGCACATGTAACCTGCATATTCTCTTCCTTATCCTCAGTTTTTCTATTTTTATCTTCACATTCAGAATCAGCCATGGCTATGTCTTTTTCACTACAATTTTCATTTAAAGTCACAGCACTGTATGATTGTGTATCAGTGCAACACTCATAACTAACAGTATTATCCCCATCTTGCAATACTGGTTGACAGTGGTTGATTACAGATTGTAGTACAATATTTAAATCTGTTTGGAATTTTGATTCATCCTCCTTAATCACAGTAGGATCTTTTATTTCATTGGTAGAATCTACATTACTGGAGGAGAATGATATAGACTGAAAAAAAACCAATATTACATTCTTAGTGATATTTTGTATTATAGAACACCTAAATAAATTGTCATTTGATTGGACAATTGTGGGTCATATGGCGTTCAATAGTACGCACTATTGTTGGGTTAATCATTTAACAATCGCCCGGTCGCCCATGGTGACCTTTATTCACCTAGGGTGACTAACAATTTTGTAATGGTTGCCTCGTTAGGCGACCTACAAATCAAAACCTCCATAAATCTGTACTTTTTATTATGACCAAGATAGGCTAAATAGACCACCCCCAGCCCTAGTTCAAGTCGATTTAAACTCTTCCCAAGTCAAGAGAGTAATGATTCACAGCTTCTTCCTTCATGGAGATGAAGCACAACAAGTCACCAAAATGGGGATTTCCCTGCCTGCTGCTTTTATCAAGCATCAATGTAGTCAAAGGTAAATAAAAAATTTTGAATAACTTTCATAAATTTTGTAAAATTTGCATAATCCATAATAAGTCAAAACACATTTGAAAATAAAATGTCCTTGTCATTATTTTTCTTTTTTAATTATTTTAGTTTAGTTATGGTTATGCTTTTTTGGTCCCGTAGGAGCAAAATAAACTTAGGGGTCAATGGGTCAAGAGAATAGACCAAATACTATAGCCTACCTACAGTAGGCTAGCATAGCTAGGCCTAGACCTTATGTAGCCAGGCTAAGTTAGGCCTAGTTGGCCACTGAAATTCGAGGCTAGTCAGACCATGCAAAATAAAAACATGTTGGCCTGATTTCTTCCAAAAATCGTATGACCCCAGTTGGTGTGAATATCGCTGTCATATTATGTTTCTACATTCCTATAGTTAGATAAAGAATGTTTTAGACCAGGTCTGCTAAATTTATAAGCCAATCATATGGTACTCCTCTGAAGCCCCTCATTTGCATGTTGAGTATATAAAGGAAATGTTATAGATATTGAGAGAAGAGATAATAATATCATAGTAGAAAGACATATGAGTATAGAGAAGAAAGGTCTAGACTGGTAGAAAGTTGTATTGTATTAATAGTATTAAATATGGAGTTACAAGAAAAAATAAAAATACAAGAAATAAAAGTTGATATAGTAGAATATACTTTTGTATGTGGAATCGCTTTTAGTCTGTGTACGGTCTTGTGGATGTGTACGGTCTCGTGGATTAATACGCCAGAGAAAGCATACGCTCGGAACCGACTCGAATAAATTCACTAAAATCGCCAACAACAAATTTTTGTTTTTAAGTTCTAGAAATATTGCATTAAATTTTGTATTAATAATATTTATTAGGAATGTTAGAACATGAAATATTTTTGTTTTTTCGCCTTAAATATTACCATATCAATATATCAATTTAATTAGCAATTATGACAAATCTAATCTAGCAAATTGCTAGTTTGCTGGGATGAATTCTAGTCCTGACATACCTTGTTTTCTGCACATGTAACCTGCATATCCTCTTCCTTATCCTCAGTTTTTCTATTTCTATCTTCACATTTAGAATCAGCCATGGCTATGTCTTTTCCACTACAATTTTCATTTAAAGTCACAGCACTGCAAGATTGTGTATCAGTGCAAGATTGTGTATCAGTGCAACATTCATCACTGACAGTATGATCCCCATCTTGCAATACTGGTTGACAGTGGTTGATTACAGATTGTAGTACAATATTTGAATCTGTTTGGGATTTTGATTCATCCTCCTTAATCACAGTAGGATCTTTTATTTCATTGCTAGAATCCACATTACTGGAGGAAAATGATATAGACTGAAAAAACAATATTACATTCTTAGTGATATTTTGTATATAACACCTAAATAAATTCCTGTCATTTGATTGGACGATTGTGGGTCACATGACGTTCAAGAGTACGCACTATTCAACGGTTGTTCAATAGTACTAATTCGCCTCGTTGATAACATTTCATCATTCACTTCATGCCACCTAACTCAACTAAAAGTTGTTTTTCAGTAAGGCCGCACTCAAAACGAAAACATATACTAAAAAATGGATACAGAAAAATGTAAAGTAGAACAGACCTAATTACTTTTAAAGCAAAATAATAAAACAATTAAAATGAAATCAATAATGCACTTCAATTAAAGTCCCATTCCCTAGATTTTTTTAATCTAATTTAAGGTCACAAACTACATTTAATGTAAAGAATAAATACTATATGGTCCTATTGCAAAAGATTGTTTGTCTTTAAACAGTTACACATGTGAAAAATAAGTTGATTCTATATGTCAAATAATTAAGTTGAATTTACAAAGATTATTTGCTAGAATAAAAGGTAACCATTTTACCAACCAGCAAAATTTAGCCAGCAAATGGCTAGTTTGCTGGGATGAATTCTAGCCCTGACATACCTTGATTTCTGCACATGTAACCTGCATATCCTCTTCCTTATCCTCAGTTTTTCTATTTCTATCTTCACATTCAGAATCAGCCATGGCTATGTCTTTTCCACTACAATTTTCATTTAAAGTCACAGCACTGCAAGATTGTGTATCAGTGCAACATTCATCACTGACAGTATGATCCCCATCTTGCAATACTGGTTGACAGTGGTTGATTACAGATTGTAGTACAATATTTGAATCTGTTTGGGATTTTGATTCATCCTCCTTAATCACAGTAGGATCCATTATACTGATATCATGTTAATTTACCTTAAAAGATAACAAGTATACAGTAGAATCCTCCCTTTTAGACACACCTATTAAGGGGACACCCCTATTAAGGGCCTATCACAGCACACCTGGACACTCCTATTCAGGGGACACCCCTATTAAGGGCCTATCACAGCACACCTGGACACTCCTATTCAGGGGACACCCCTATTAAGGGCCTATCACAGCACACCTGTTCTGGCAAATGAAATCAAATGTCAATGTTTCATTTTCATGTGGCTACGCACAAATAGATTGACGTATTTATAGCCGAATGGAACGTCGTAAAAACGAAACTTTGACTTTTGATTTGATGGACAGGAACCATGCCAGGACAGATGTGAAAGACCAATTTTAAGGGCCATTTTTTCTGGTCCTAAAGCTGAAAATGTCCTGCCAGGCCATTTAGAGAACTGACTAATACTGACCATCTTAAAATTGTTTATGTTTCAGAAGCAACACCAATAATGTTTATCAAGAACTTTTTTTTCTTATTATTTTAATAATTTTTTAGTTATATTATATAATACATTTCATTTTTCCTCTTCTTTCGTCTTCTTCAAGCACATATTCTCTCCCTTCCATTATTCTACATGTATGTGTAAAATATAGTGAAGAAACAAATTTACTGCCCGCTGGTATAATTAAGTAAAATACTGCCAAAACATGTTTGTTAATTCTCACACTTAGCCTAGAGTGACAACTATTCCATCAAATCAATCATTTTTAGGAATCAATCGTGTGTGCTTTTATCTTGTTGTTTTTTTCGTTTTATGGTTTTTATTTTCAGTGAGCATCAAAATCAATGTTTTTTTGTTCTGATTCTAATTGTGCATAGTTCCCCCTGTTATACCACAGCATTAAGTTTTTATATTTTGAAATAAAGTTATTATTATTATAAATCTATGTCGATTCTAAAAAAGTGATTGGCAAATTATACACAAACTTGAAGTATTTACATTCTTTCTGTCAAATTCTGGGTGTAATGTTATAAATTATACAGTGCAACAACAAAAGCACATACCCACTGCAGGCAAATAACACAGCAATCAATTTTGTAGACTTTCCCCTCGAGATTTCTCACTGAAAATATAAGTAAAAACATCAATGAAATTGGAATGTTTTAAAGTGTATATAAAAAAAATTATAACTCCCACACATAATGACATATTCAACTAATAATCTTATTGTGTTTACATGGAGTTTGTTGTTTTGAAGTCTGAACACCGGTAATTATTCTCATTAACATGGCTGTTTCTAAAAGCTCTGCACTTTGAAAATTAATCCAACTATAAAATGATTGGTTACTAGTTGTATACAAAATACTAAAAGACATTCACCCTCATAAACAAGAAGTACATCCTCATTAAACAATTTGTTTTTGCTTTAAGAAGTCGTAAGGAAACATTTTTAGTAAACATGTGCATCTTGCACATCAATTCATTAAGCATCATTAAAGAATATGTAGCTCAGTTAAGCTGGGCTAATCACAGTATTCTACAAATTAAAGTCTCTTAGTAGCAATTTATAGGCCGTTAAAATGATTCTTCAAATAATTAATTAGCTTTTTGACTTGCAGTTGAACTTGGACAGACCTGATGGTTTAATTTCAAATAAAAACAGATTTTAAAATTTTCAAAATCAGGAAAGTAATGTTTTTTTATATTATTTTATTTTATATTGTGAATGACGTTTGATATTTAAATTTATGAAAAAAATCAATCAAGCCTAGATGTCAACAAGTGATAAATGGCCAGTGAGGTACTATAAAGAGACATTCGAGTGTGAATAAGTTGTATTCTATTACAGTACAAACAAAAACTTTACTATGGACTGTTTTGATCATAATTCAATGATTATCTGAGGGTGAATTATTATATCAACCTAGATTGACAGTCAAATGGGAGTCATTATAAATACCGGCCTATATGTTGACAGCCAAAATAAAGTTTTGATTTGACAGTGAATTATTATAATACCGGCCTAGGTTGACAACAATTCAATTCATTTATTTTCCGGAAGACGGATTGTAGAAAAGTGACGAAGTCACTTATGTGAGTACTCTCCTTCTGGTGCAGACAAAAACAACAAGTTAACAGCAAATGACAAGAAAAAGTCATTATTTATTTTGAAAGACTTTACAGATTACTGTCTACATGCATCTCAATAATACTGTATTATCAGCAAATGTTTTCATAGACTGTCTTCTCCCAGATGTGCCTTGGGGTTTGTAATTTGAGCTTGACCCTGCCAAGTTTACAAAATTCCAAAACTGTCAGCCTCTAGAACTATAGCTTCCGTTTGATATAGCTTCTGAATGAGTATCTTCTGGGAATATAGCTGGCTAAATGTTATTATTAAAATACAGTTCAGGTAAATAATTTTTCTTACAATCCAATTTGTAACTTTATTTTTTATTTTATTTTATTCAATTTCCAGGTAACATACAAAAATCATAAACAAGGTACGGCATCATTCAACAAAACAGAACAAAAGTACTATCAGCACCTGCGGGTAACCAAAAGTGGATCAGTTCAAAAGAACTGCACTGTCGAGTGGCTTTCCCAACTAATAGTACGAACAACGCAATAGACATAAAAACACAGTGATAGTCTAGATGAATTCGATATCAGTAATACATTTTTTCAAATCCCTTCTAAACCCCCCAAAGTTAAACAGGACTTTGTTACGAACTTCATGCGGGATACATTCCCATATTCGAGGGAAATTAACAAACAGGGAGTATTTAAATGCATTAGTTCTAGCATACATGTGTTTAAAGGTGAGGGACTCTGGATACCGAGAATTAATTGTAAGGTATTCAAATATATCAAAATCAATTAAATTATGCAAACACTTAACTACAAAAATTATACTATGAAATTTCATTCTTTGAACCATATCTGGTAAATTTAGAATCTTAAGCCTGTCAGTGAAATCGCCTTCAACACACAATTTAGTAACCCGTCTTAATGACTTGTTAATAGCTATATTATGTTGTTTTTGATGTGGATCCCACACAGGAGCACCATATTCAATAACAGGTCGACATAGTGCATTAAAAAGTCGTAGTAAAATTTCGGTGTCATTGAAACCTACAAACCGTTTGATAAACCCAAGCATTCTCATAGATTTCATCGATACATCATTAACGTGAGCAGACCATGTTAAATCACGTGAGAAGTTAATACCAAGATACTATCACTCTTAATGTGCATGTGCAAGCAAACCTGTTCATTTAAGCTATAAAATGTTTGGCTGTTAAAGTTACAATACTTAACCTTAGTTTTACTTTTAACTGCACATGCCATTATCAAAATTGACAAAGTACACACTACACTATTGTAGAAATAATATAATGAAAAGACCAGAAGGCAAATTAGCACTCAAAACCATATCAATGTCAGTCAATGCAATATAAAATGTTGTAGGTTTGAAGAAAATCAAAGTCAATGTTATTTATTAATGGTTCAGATTAATGACTCAAATAGTGAACTTATGTGAACCTATCATGGCGCTGTCCTGAATGTACACTAATGTTAATTTTGTATAGTGTGTATTATGTTCTTATATATTTATTCGTTCTTTTTAAATAGTGTACAAAAAACAAATTTTCGATATGTTTTATTGGACCTAATAAATAAATGCTGTGAGAACAGCGCATATTATTATTATCATGGATCACTACAAGATTAAAATCATCCCAATATCTACAGTATTTTAAGTACAAGAAAACTGATTAAGCATGATAAAGTAACCCTTCTCTGTACATAAATGTTCGCCTGTGATAAGATATAAAATTGTCTCCATTAATGCAAATTAATAGGAGTATAAGTATACCTGTAGGAGCAACAAAATATTTGAACGTTTTCTCATGAGTCATATATGAAAACATATTTTAATTGCATATTTGACGGTGAATTATTGATGTGCAAAGCATACAATTGATTGATCTTGGAACGAAACATCCCATAACTACATCTTATTAATAACAATGTTTTAAATTCATAATGCATGCTTTGAAGACTAAATAAAATAATAAAGTGTTATATTTGTTAATATACTGAAAATATTAAGATATTACAAGATACAAGAAACTTTATTTGTCTTCGTAAAAACAAAGAAATGTTGGTGGTCGGCAAATCCGATTACAAGATGCATAAACAGACTAAAAATGACAAAAAATGTATCACAGTAAACATTAAAATCTTTAAAAACGTATAGTTACATATTACATTCTAGAGACACCAGTGTTAAAAATATGAAAAGAGTTTGGCACAAAAGAATTTCTATTAAACATCGCACAAGTTTAATGTGGAACGTCAGCCATTTTGAAATACAATATGGTGGCTGAAAGAGTGGTCGAAAAAAATGGCACATAACAGAAGACATAATAATCCTTACTATTTTACGTGGTGGACAAAGTCTAATAATTGACCTATAAGTATTAACCCTTTCATTGCGGTGCATTATTCCCACCTCTGTGCGTAATATATATTTAAGAAAAACATATTGTTGCTCCTATATAATACTTATGCATTAATGGAGACAATTTTGACACAATTAACCTCATCTGTATATCAAGTGACTTTAGTTTAACCAAATGTCGTAAGATTTTATATTAAACGGCTCTGAAAAAAACCACCACCACCTCCTCTATTTTTTAACTTTGATGTTGGCATGTAATTGTAAGCTATATATCGGTGTTTTGTCTACAATTTTATATTTAAATTAATAGAACATATTTTATTGATACTGTTACCAAAATGTTGATATAAGTATTATGTTATGGCTAAAGATACGGTACCATATCCATACTTCTAAATCTAAAGGTACAGTCATTATAGAGGGTGCTATGTAAAGATAGATGTTAATATAATAGGTTATGGCAATGGTTTTCAGCAAGCCAGCTGTGTGGCTTAGTGGGCTTGTGATGAGGCTATGGCTTAAGGGGTTGCAGGTTCGATTCTCTACTTGATGTTTTTTTCGCGCCGCGGCTCTAGCCCGCTACGTCCCTTTAGGACATAGTCTCTAGGAAGGCGTTTCATCGCGGTAGCTATAGTTCTAAGGCTGACAGAAATGCGACTTTGGAAACTCGACTATAATTTATTATTTCCAGCTGCTAAGCCCAAAAAATGCCTGGGAAAGAGTCTATGAGGTCTCACGGTTGAACGATTTTGGATTCTCGCCTTTTGATTGGTTTGCAGTTTATCACCGCCTATTTTTGGAGATCATCTAAAAGTATGATGCTTTTTGATTGGAGTTTCCGTGACAACCTGAGGTGATTGACAATTAGATTGGTTTCCGAAGTGAAATAATGCAAGGGCAAAGCAACGATGTCTAGAACAAGTGTAGCTCGTCAACAATAACAAACAACGAATTGAAACGAACAGAATTGGTGAACTTTCAAAAATCGTCTTCGTTTTTTCGGTAGGTTGATGCAATATTTTAAATCAAAGACACAAATAATATGAAAATATAATGTACCTATTGTTGAAATGAACAGAAAAAGAAAATAGTAGGCACATGTGTTTCGATTCTCAATCAAGCCATATAGGCCTAGTCCATTTAGTTCCATTGTCTCTGGCTGAGGCTAACTTCGGACTGCCTGCAGAAGACTGTCAGTGGAATTTTGGCTTAACGGAGGTTAAATCTTATATATTTAATTTTAACCAACATTGATTATAATTATGATTAATATATTTGCTATTCATAACGTTCCGAATTAATAATATTAATAAATACACTGTAGGTACTTTATTATTTTTAAGTGTTTTAAAACATATTAGTTTGAAATGCTCAACATCCCTATTATGGTAAATGAAATCGTCCGTACCATGAAAGTTAAATACATTATGGACAGGTCCACTTATTTTCAAGGGATATTCTGTGGTTATAAATGAATTTATTTTAATTATTTAAATTATTATTTATCAACAGGTATTTAATCTCTACAGTCATGAAAGAAAATATGAAAAAAATATCAGAATCAAATTCTTCAATGAACACATGATGTAATTTCGACAGTTTGAAAAAGAAAATTCATCGTGCAAATAATTTTTACGATTCAACATATTTTTATTTATTACATATTTCTATGGTTACAAAAACATATTTTTAATAAACATTTTGATTGAAAATTGTGTATTTATATTATACAATTAACTGGTGAAAAAATGGGCATGATGTGATTTATAATTTAATAACTATGTTAGATTTTGTGTATTTTTGCGATTAATCAACACATTTTTATTTTGTTGCACGTTTCCATGGTAACAAAAACATATTTTCCATAAATTATTAAAAATTGTGTATTTATAGTATACAATTAACTAGTGAAAAATGGGCATGTAATTCATAATTAAAGAACTATCTTTGATGTGTATGTATCTCATTAAGAAGCTTTATCATACAGATTCCTCTCTTATCGTTCCAAATTAATTAATCAGTATTACTATTATAATAAATATCTTTTCACGAAATCCACATAAATAAATACACAAAAAAGTTGATTGATAATAAGTCAATTTAATTATTTATTTTTTACAAAATACAAAGGGCATTATTAGATTAATGAAGATTGTTCTTACAACTGACCAGTCAAAAAGTTACACAGCGTTTTTTGTAAGAAATATTTCTTGTTTAGTTTTTAATTTAAGAGAGATTATTTAGAGGGTTAAGTTTTTAATATTTAGGGACAAGTTTTAATATTTAGGAAAAATTTTTATATTTAGGTACGAGTTTTAGGAATGCAATTTTACCGTACCTTTAGCAAACGAAAGCGCCCTCTATACTAATACCTACCTTTTAGTTTTTAGAAGTATGGATACGATACCATATCTTAAGCCGACTTGCCTTAGTGCCGACTTGATGTCGGGCTGACTTGACTTTGGCCAAGAATATTATTAGATTTATTTGTACTTTCGTTTATTTCAATCGCAAGGCGATCAACAGAAGATGCAAATTTTGTTTATACATCGTTTGCGAGGCTAACAAAAATTATTATTTTTGGCATATGTTGAGGCCCTACAAGGTAGGTAGGCCTTTTATTTAGCTAGGCCTAGATTTTAAAAACAAATAAAGTAGGACTTTATAGATAATATATGCCTTGCTAGGCCTAGCTGAGCTGGGTTAGGCCGCTGGAAATACATTACATGGTTCTTTTCAGCACTTATCAACAAATTGGTGAGGGATTTTTGTCAACGTTCATCTTTCATCACAGTATTTTAATTAAGTGAAATAAACCTTGAATGCAATAATGCCGTAGTAGGCAGAGAGGTAGCTAGGCACGACGATCGATCGCGAAATGTACGAGAGCAGCAGACCAAAAAAAACGCGGTAGACCTCGTTCTGATGCAAGGTATGGATATCGCGTGTGGATATGACAAACACACGCTCACCGCCTGGACTAGAATACTTGGTTCCAAAATGAGGCTCAAAATACGGATTGATGGCGGTACGCGACGATTAATATACACACTTTATGTTGCGAAATCGTGCGATCACATACACAATGGTTTGAGCGTTCACGATCGACAGGAGGCGAGTCGGATTTTCATAAAAGTCTAACAAAATTTGTAATTTTCCCATATTTTCCCCTGTTTTTTCTTAACAAATACACAAAGATGAACTTTTTGGGTGCGGGGCCTAAAATCGCGAGCGGGCGCAGACGAGGGTGATTCCTGACGAGAACCATTATGTAATGTATTTCCAGCGGCCTTAGTTTTTGGTTTATTATTTCATTAGTGTAGTCATTATTACCTTTTTAGGCCTAGCTAGTAGTACTAGTAGACCTATCTTAGGCCTATCTCATTATGATAATAAAAAAAAAACCAAAACAATTAACAAACATCATCGATTTTGTTTAAAATGCGTATTTGACAATATTAAAATTGGGCCGAAACGTCTCTCTTTTTTTTTTTCTTTTTTTTAATGTCATTTCAACACATACATAATACAAAATACGAAACGTCTCACCTGGGACTCCCGGCCGAATCGTCCCGATACAAGTACTTTTCACCAAACAGAAATAACTTACCTGGCTAGGCCGCCTAGCCCGAGTAGGTAGGGCCTAGGCCTAGGCTAGGCCTCTAGTCTAATAATATCTAGAGTATAGTACTAGCCTAGCCTGCCCTCCTCCTAGGCTAGCCTAAGCTTTTGTGTAAAAAGAATTTCAAAAAAACCGTTTATTTGATATAATAATAAGAGATACATACAATGGGAGATCCCATACAATGTATACAATTAATTGCAAGTAATAAAGTGCATTAATATTATTCGTTTATTTGTATTCAACCTACCTACACTACAGCAGAAAGAATACTCGTGCATGTGGCGACAATGTTTTGATACGCGAATTGGACATGTGGTCAGGTTTATTGTATGGCACGCAAAAAGTGCCATCCAGTTTGGTTTCGTATTTATCTATCCCAAGATATCATTTAATAAAGATTAATTTCAAACAATGCATTTTTTGGTGAACATTAACATTTTCAACAAAATATACAATAATAAATTCTAAAGTTTGCTGCTTTAATTTATTTATGTCATGTGTTTTTATACAAATGAATTTCAACAAAATGAATAATTACAGCGCACATAAAAGTTATATTAATATCAAAATTGAAATAAATATTCCTATAAAACATACCCTATTAAATATTTGTTTTGACAAATGTTTTGTTGAAAGAAACAAAAATAGTAAATATATATTGCTTCAGTGATCATTATATCAACTGCATATTGTAACATATAAAATAAACATAATGATCAAATAAAATACTAAATAAATACACACTGAAACTGATAAGAAAATAAATGCAGCTACATCTATCTATTTAGCACAATGATTCAATGATACTGTAGCTGTATACAAATATAGATAACTTCAAAGCGATAGCCAGGTAAAGATAGAACTTCTTTTAAAGAATATAGTAGCATGAACATACTTTAATCTGAAAAGTCAGTTACAATTGTTTGTTATTTATCAGCTGATATTTCTAATATAAAAATATATAATTCTTAGTGTACTGTATGTATACAATATTCCCTATATGATATGTACGAAAGATATGTACTGTTTAATTAATATGACTATTATTTATCATAAACTGGATACCAAACTAGGCATTACTTGATGTATAAACAAGTTAATGCATTTTAATCTTGGCTATGAATGTCCTAATTTGCATTGGCGTCAACATGACACTTAGTGTGTCTGCTGAAACTGGCTCAGGCTTATAATCTGTTAAAAAAGAAACACAAAATTTAATTAAAACCAATTAAAAAAGATATTATTAGGTTTAAAAGTAGATTTACACCTAGCCTAAAATAAAATAGAATTTCAAGAGTTTTTTTTAAGTATAAGAATTTAAATTTATAATTGTCTTCTAGTTCTTACCTGTTGGTACTAAGCCATCAGCTGTTTTCCATTTTAACCTCTTAGCTTCTGACAACAGTTGATTGCCACCTAACGTCATCTCCTGCACACTTATAATGTCAAAGTCAGCAAACAGACCCTAGAAAAATTAATAAAATTACAAAGAATAGAATAACAATTCTGAAATTGGTCAGATGTTTGCTCTAATCTGACGTAATTTTGTACTTTATAATGCTGTATGTACATTGAGAACACAAGTAATTCTCATGTGGGACTTGAAACCCATGACCTGCAGGCATTCATACATCTATATCACTGATGGCTAGGTAGACATGTGACCAATTACTCAACTCCCTCATTCAAGGTACTCCATAGTAGTTAAATACTTCAATTATCATTTCTATATTCAGCAGGAAATTATAAAATAATATACAGATCTGGAAACTGTAAGTACTTTGGCATCCATGCTGTGTAAAGTGTCTTTCACACTGCTCCATTTCGGCTCCGGCAAATAATATTGAACTTCACCTATGTGCCAATCGATATGCGTGCTAGCCATGTTGTGCGTTGTAAAAACGAAACATCTATGTGCCGGAGCCAGACAGGAGCAGATGTGAAAAATGCTTAAATCATGTTCAAATAATTGTAAATCTGAATATAAATGGGTCAAAGCCTTAATTAGGCTTATATTATATATCATTTAGCACCTCAAATACAATAGGTTACCTTACTATTTGTAGCTTGGCCCTATTTAGATAGTTAGATAGTTTTACCTTCAAAGAAACAGTAGCATTCTTTGATAAGTCTGCATTGTCGGTCTTTTCATATTGATGTTCCAACCTCAACAACACTGTATCATCACCCCACTTCTCCAGGGTAAGGAGATGCACATTTTCTGGAATTTGGTGCTGTAACAATGAACCCTATTAAAGAAATTTAAATGTAAGTGAACTGTAACATGACAGCACAATCAGTGCAGGTATTAACATTATTACAGACTGTGTAGCAGATGAACACATGGAAGGAAAATACTACTCTCAAGTCTCCGTAAACTATAAAACTACAGACAATACTTTAAAGATGTATTGTCCCTTGAAACACAAAAAATGAAGGTCAAAATATTCTGAATTTAAATTGGCCATATCAAAATAATATTAAAGTTATTCACTTGAAGTCAAAAATTCGAGCCAAAAACAACAAGTTTACGTAATTAACAGGTAAATTAATTTGATTACATTTCGTCTGGAAAATTGTCGCAAGGGAAAGTAAACAAAGATTTCAAACCAAGAGTATGCATTATGCTTATTAGGATTGTTTACAACTCGTCACGGTTGAGGAGGTGTTTGTCTGTATTTCAGACTAATTTTTGGTGAAAGTTAATAACTATTATGATACTTCAAAATGACTCACTTTAAACAAAAATTTTTTTTTCACATTTTTTTGGAATTAGTCAAAGGGACAATACATCTTTAACTTATACAACCATGCTACGACAATGTTTTGATACGCAAAATGGACATGTATATTGTCAAAAAATTCAACTATTTGTCTTCAATGTTGTATTTCTTGTTTTTATGCAATCACAATCACATGAATATTTATAGATGGCAGATGCAGAAAATAAAAGTAAATCAAATCTAATTTCGATTGGAATTAGAAATATTATGATAATATGGCAAGCCATACGTTCAAATAAATGGTCCCTTTCACTAATTAATCCAAAAGCATGACTTAAAAACACTGTAAGAGAAAAATCACAAAAGGGAGTGCAGAAAGCATAAAGGATAATGTACAGACAAACGGTAACTGCAAGCTGAAAACCATGTAGCTTGTTCCACGTAGATTCTGTATCTATCCACGTTTTGTGTAATGGTCATAAGGAATAATATAGATTCTATATTTTTATTACCATTACCGCTCGTCTCTGTAAATTGGCCTTAACTGCAAATAAACTTTTTGGAAAATGAACAGATACCCGAGGCAGATGATGATCATGAACATCTTGGAAATACAGCATCAGATCATAGACCGGTTTGAAAATTCACATAGCATCACACATCGTCCAGACAGACCGAAATGGAAGAACTGCAACCACCCTCATAATGAGGACGGTACGTAGTAAGTAAGTAGTATTTCAAGAACTCACTTTTATCTTTTTGGCCGTATTTGCTACTGCAGAAGGCATAAACATCACCATAGGGGCCATGTATAATTTCTCCCCAAGGCTTCTGTGCATTTTCCCAGCATCTGATGGCTTTGCAAGCTGTACAAAGTGCTTGCCACGCACCATCAATCCATCCCCAAATTGTCCAGATTCATTCAATGGTTCACCAACACCTCGATAGTCATCAACTAGTAACCTTCGATGTATCTGTCATAAATTAATGTTAATTTTAAAGTGACCAAGTTTAGTATAAGTAAGTTTAGATATACCCTTTGTTTTTTCTAAATTTCGTTTTTATAATTAATTTGTAAGAATGTCAACTGTCGCTAAAACTCATAGATGCATTTGTATGGATTGCTTAGAGTCTTGCTAAATTCTTTTTTCATAGTCAGTGAGCACCATTCAAATGTTAACATTTTAAAAATGGGCCAATCCTGATGTATAAAAGTACAAGTAAACAAATAATCAATTATAATTCTTGGCTACTGCGTAAAAACACAATTGCTATAGTATAAGTAAAACATCTTTACCATAAGTTCAATAGATCCATTCTTTAAGGAACTACCACCTTGACTACGGTCAGTTAACACAGTTAGCTGTGCTTTAGGATCCTATAAATATGAAAATAAAAGTAAAATATATAGTTGCTATGCTTCTTTTCATTAATGGATACAGTAACAAGAACATCGCCCAGGGTCAGGACACTCGATTATCAAAGCCTTAGGGCATATATTAGAAAATTGGCTAAAATACAGCATTTGTTTGTTAGAAAATGTTTGTAGTATATTAAAAGCAACAAACTATTCCAACACAATTGTTTAACCTACAATCAATTACAGTTTTTTGTATTATCTTTTTAATTCTTATTTTGATAGGATATGATAGACAAATGTCTTTTTCTCTCGAGCTCCTGTGAGTACTGCTCCGACGAGCTCTCATATGGAGTATGGAGCGGTGTAAATGGTTCCTCTGCTTCTTATTGAATTTATTGGTTAAATCTACCATTATTATTATTTATTTTCTGGTTTTTATTTATTTTATTTCTGGTTTATAAAGATTGTGTTTACCTTAATACAGATCCTGCTATTAACTGGATAATAATTGCCTGCAACTGGTTCTGTAATTTTGTAGTCCCATGTGTCACGATGATTCAGCCTTAAACAAAATTTTTCTTTTATATTTATTCATCTATAATTTTACCATAAACTGTTGAGGGCCACAAACTAGAAGGCAGAGTTTACAAATCATTTTTCAAATAGCAATGTAAGCTTTTATACAATAGAACCCCTCCTTTGGGACACCCAAAGGCCACTATTAAGATTACACTTTCCCAATAAATGAATGAGGGGAATTGTATGTTGGGGTTTTACATTTTTTGGTAAAATGAGGTTGACAGTAAACACGTTTGAGGCTAATCAATCAATCTCAATTCAAGTTCAAATCAATTGATGAAAATAAAAGTATACCGTCACATATACATAGACACAAACGAAGAATAGAAGTTTTTATCTATGGCAATACAAATACTTAATAATATAAATATAAAATAATAAATACAGTAATATAAAAGTATGGGATTCTTACTCTCTTTTGATCATCTGTCTTCCATTGGCATCTGTGTAGAACATATTCTCTGATTCTATATCTGAATCAAAACGACTAATTATTTCTTTGCCATTATTATCACTGAAAAAAACAAAATAGGTTTACTGCAAACGTAACATAATTTACTGTATATATAGTAAATGATTCATTTTGTTTTATAACACACCTGATTGTATTCTTTACGCATCAAGTACAGTACGTACATAACAAAAAAGCGATATGATCTAATGGTAATAATTAACACACTCTAATGCATGTCTAGCTTTCTGTAAACAATTTGAGAATTTTTGCCATGCGACGTTGTTGACTGATTTAATAGAAAATCTACTTGTTGTGCGCGCCGTAAGTTGGAGCACCATGCCATGATGAATTGCCAAGCTTCCCAGCCTAGCATTCGTCAATGATTAACAATGAATAAATTTACTTAAAGTAGGTGTGTTATATACAAAAAATAATGAATGTTTTATATTCAATGAAAATGTGACTGCTCTATATTCAACCTGGCTCCGCCTCATTAAAAGTCAATCGAATAAAAACAAAAATAAATTTTTCAACGGATGAAATCTTCTCACCATCCAACTTATAAACATCTATTATTTGTATAATGTACAATGACACTGTTCAGGCAGGATTTCATTTTTTTAATTTTTTATTTTATATATTGTTTTATCTAATTTTCTTTCAGAAAGTATTGCCATACTTGATTGGAATTGGTCCTACAGTCCACTCAAACTCGGCAAAATCCTGGCCTTCTCGAATTCTCACCACTTGACTAAGCCATGGTTGAAACTGTTGATGAACCTCTTGGATGAGGTTACCCTGTTAAAATAAAGTTGCACTCAAATATTGATAGTGAACACAATGGGAATAAGTAGAAGTAGAATCCATCCATGTAGAAAACTATACATGGACACATACAGACAGACTCAACTCAATCTCAAGTGCTATACACAAAATGTGCACACTTATTACTTCTATCTACTACAACTATGTTCTACCTTTGAACCTTTGTCAATTCTATTGTGGTTATAGGTTTTCATGACCCATCCTTAACTGCTCAGCCACTCAATATTTGTGTTGTGTGTATTAAGGAAGCCTCTCAGAATAAGTAGACCCGTATCCGACGCGTCGGACCGTCGGCCACGCGCGGCTATTAACCTGGATGAATAACCATAAACAGCGACGCGCCGGGATTAATATTTGGAATATTCCATTACCAATGGGTTAAGACAGCCATAGAATTGTTCTTTGTTGGTTACCGTATTAATGACTGATGGTAGTGTTTCACGCGGAGATCATAATATGTTGATCGGACAAAACAACAACATTTTGTTAAGGCTTTTTACGCTTTTATTATGCTTAAAATACGCCGTATTATCTAGGTTACGTCATACAATATTATTATTATTATTATTATCGATAACGTTAAATATATGGTGAACAATGCTTGGCAAAAAAAATAAATAAATCACAGTTTTACCTCGTGATTGTTTTAATACTAGAACTAGGCCTACTCTACCGCCAATGTGGCCCACGAGGTTAAGGCATAAACCTGTATGTAGCGACTGCATTGCATGAATAACGATCAAAGTGCCGAATCTTGGCTGGCATTAATAACCTCGAGTATAGTGTTTGTTGTTCCGTGCTAGCTCAATACGCAAGTGGCGATTTGTTGACAAAAGTAACACTCGAGCTTCCAGAGAGAGTACATTACATTGTTTGTACCACGTGTGTTCGCCCTTCAATTCACTTGCCATATCGGCCTTTTTAAAAATCGTGTAATTCATTTGTACAACCGTAGACCTATGGGACCTTAATAGTATTAAAATTATGTTTTTGTAGGTCTAGTAACAAATAATAAAACCAAAACAGAAAATAATTACAAAAGAATACAAGTCATAAAATTATATAGTTCATCATAATTATTAAATAAATATATATATATATACCTTCATTCAATAATTTGCCGATTTATTTTCAAAAACTTGTCAGTATTGTTTATCGAATATTATAAAGAATTCAATTATTAATTTCCCAAGGAACGAACGAAAGTGTCATAACATTTTTGATGTAAAATAATTACTAACTTTAATCTCGTTTTAATTGATTGATTAAAAAAGATTGATTGACAAAAAGAAATATTCAATTAACAATGGCCAGTAAATCAGAAAACAATAGATGTTGTAAAATATAAACAACATCTTCTGGTCATTCATTACATTATCTGTAGGGTAATTCATTCATGGAGTCCTGTATGGCGTCACACCTGTTTTGTAATTCATCATTACAATATAAAGCTTTCTGGATTTATTATTATTTATCAAGTATAACGAGAAAATTTAAGGAAATATAGAAAAAGTATGAAAACATTTATTCAAAAATTCATTGTGATATTGATAAATATTTAAAAGTGGTAATTAAACCACAAAGAGGAAAAAAAATTTCACAAAGTTGAGTCGTAGAACGGTGCTAGACAGTGTTTCGACGACATTGTTATTTTGGCATACTGTATATGGCCTTTTACGTACTTAATTGATTCCAGACAAATAAAATACCAGTATACAACAGGGAAACACACATGGTTATTCTGTTTACAGTACTGCGGCGTCGTGTGGAAGTGGAGCGTCGCAGCATTGAAACATCTGTATGCCTAGCAGGCTGTCAAGCCTGTTCGAATTCGAGCGGAAGTCGAGCGTAAATTTTGTCAACAGAAATCGCAGCATTGAAACATCGGTATGCCTAGCAGGCTGTCGAGCCTGTTCGAGTTCGAGCGGAAGTCGAGCGTTACTGTTGTCAATTTAATCGCAGCATTAGCACTGACTGAGCAGTAGAAAATAATATTATTATCAAACATCGACTAGGCCTAGGCCTAATGATTCTTGTTTGTAAGTATTGTTCGGAGCAATTGTTTTATTAAAAAAGACAAACATAAACAAAACAGAATAGCCTACTGTATATGATTTTTAAATATTTCCATGACTTTTTCAAAAAGTAATTTTGTCTGGACTTTAATCAAAGGTCTTGAAAAAACGAACCCACATTAAAGGGGGGTTCCGGGTTTAAAATGAATAGTAAAAAATGTAAAATATATTTGTTTGTCTCTTGAACGGTAAAAGTTTCAATTTATATAAGCGCCCAGTGAAGCAGAACGAAGGCTGTGAAATGAGGCCAGATTACAAGTGCAGCTACGGCAAAATCACACTGTGGTTACAGAATAGGAAATTCGTGAAATGGTCAATGTTCCGACGACTCGTTATCATTAACCATATCAATTACTTTTGTAAAATTATACTTATCTGATGTAATTTTAGTCGGTCTTCCCATTTATAAAGTCAATTTTCTATGAAAATCCATCAAAACAGTGAAAAATTAGATAGGTTTGCACTTTACGTTTGCCGATTTTCGCACTGACTTAGGGAAAGCCTTCAAAATCAATGAAGCGTAACGTATACATTCCTGCTGAGCGAGGAGAGAGCGAGACGACGATACACGTGCTCTCTCTGCTCCATGCCTGGCATCGTCACGTGATAAGCAGATACAGTATACAATACCAAACTGGTTGGGTCGAGTATACCCCGTCTATAATCACAACATGAACGATGTACAGTATTTGATTGAAGGTTGACTCGACCTACCGGAATGGTATAGATAATATAGCTCGAATGAGAGAGTTGGAATATTTGTATAAACATAAGTATTGCTAATTTTAACAAGTGTAGCCTATAGTAAAAGGCCTGGTAGTATCAATTCGCATAGGGTCTACTACACTAGCTAGCTCAATTTTTAACTGGGCCGGATCGGCTAGGAGGTCTATTTGCTTGATGCAGTATCCGCTTTTTTGGAGAGTAAACTAGGCCTACTTATTAATTAGACGATCGGGACACCATACGTGCGGACGGCGATCGGACCTTGTTTTGCCTCAATATTTACAGCCGATTTTGTAGAACGTTTTAGGTTTAGATTGTTTAGGAGTTTGGTTGATAGGATGGGTTTGGAATGCACTGAGTTTTGTTATTTATGGGCCAATCATTTAGTAGTAGGCTAGCTAGGCCCATGATGGCCCCAATATTTTAACGTAGCCATCGTGGCATGGAATCCCTAGTCAGAAATGGCTCTCACCCATGAATAAAATTATTTAGGCTAGGCCTAGCCTAGTACGTGAAGCCGATATACGATCTGTACTATTCGAGGTATAAAAATAGTATAATTTATGACTCCGTAATCTGTACTAAACTTTGTATTTCATTAAATGTCAAATAAATATATGCTACACTTTAGGCCCAGTTTAGAAAATCTACAAAAAAATGTATTTCACAATGATCGGGTGGTCGTCGTTTGACAGGGGAGAGAGAACACAACGTACAAGAAGCTTGACGTCGCGAGTTTGGAATCCACTGATGACGTGATTTTGTGAATATCTCATGAATATTAATGAGCTTCCCTAAGCTGCTGAAAAACAGACTTTCCATGAATTTACCCTAAAATGTATATGAAATTTAATTTGTTTAATTTCTCGTTATTACTTCTTCATTCTGACATGTCTATATTGTTATAATATTTTTTATTTAATAAATAAACGATATTTAAAAGCAATTTTAAACCCAGAATCCCCCTTTAACTTTCCGAATTTTGTACGTACAGTAGGCCCTACATAGTACTATAAAAACAATCGTGTGTGTGTGTACATTTTACCCCTATTTTATAAAATAAGGTTCTATACAATTTTTATCGATTTTATACTTGCACGGGCGACGCGTCCTTGCCGCGAATGAATTAAGTTGTTTATTTTTTAAATTAATATGCGTGGTCATAAGGAATAACATAAATTATATAATTTTATTACTGTTACTGCTCGTCTGTGTAAATTGGCCTAAACAATTATAAAGTAGATAAGATTACCTCTATGACTGACAAAGACACAGATTTTCCATTAAACAGTGGTTCTGGTGTTGACTTGATAGGACGGAAGATATATGCACCTGAAGGTTGGCTACTAACGCTATCACCTGTGTTGGGATCATACCAGTAGAATGACTGGTTCACTTTGATTGATGTGTTTGTCAGCAAATTAGTCATTGATTTCAGAAGTCCAGTAGTACCATCAAAAGAAAGACTAAAAATCTGGAATAAAATACAATCAGTGTATTATGTTTACTATTGGATTTATTTTGGAAAAAGAAAGAATAAAACATAAAATAAAAATTAAAAAACAATCTAGGACGTACTATAAATCATTTTTCCAATTCATGAATCTATAAATAACAAAGTTTTCAAAATAATTGCGTATAAAATTATGTTTTTTTAGTAATCTTTATTTTATATATATCAACATTAGCAATATCCATATTAAAATGTGTAAATGATAGTTCAAACACCTTTAAAAACTTGATAAATACCAACAAAAAAGGGTATGTATATTAACAATCATTGGTTTGGTCTAAAGTGAGATGAATCTTCTCACTAAAAGTTGGCCTAATCATCTTTGGGCCAAATCGTCTGTGACACATACAGTACTGTAATCGAAGGTTGTCACCTCAACCTGAACCAACAAAATTGGGTCCGAGACATCCCTGCAAATCGAAAACCCACTATTACCTTATTTTTTATTGTTGTATCCCCATTAAATGGAATCCTTGCAGTTGTGTACTTGCTAATTCCCTTAGAGTTCATTTCATTTGTGGTTACTATACAGAACAAAACAAATACTATTATTACATTCTCACGTCATAAACTGTATTCATAGAGATATTATTCACTATAATATCTCTATGCTGTATTGTATACAAAATTATCCCAATAAAGTATCATATCTTTATCACTGACAAAATTTATTTTTACAAGCAAATACATTATATATAGGAGTTTCTAAATAAATTCAACAATGATTTACAATTTGGATTTGTTCATACAGTAATTGTATTGAATTTAAAGATGTATTGTCTCCAAAAACATGAAAAAATGAGTTCCTGTTTCTGGGTTTAAGTAATTAAGTAAAACTGTTCTTTAATTTCTTTTTGTATGTATTTTTGTATATTTTATTGGTGTTGATTAAGCAAGAGCAGTTATTCTGTTTATCAATTGTTTCTGGTATATTACTTTTTGTTAAATTTGTTAAATATTATTATTATCTACTAATGAAAAAATCTTACAGTAGCTTTGAGCTGTCACATGGTATACTGACCACCCCAATGCAGACACCGAGTAAGGAAAGATGAGAACTTTACTAGAACCTTTTCTAGTTCTGCGAATACGCTTTGTCTCAGCTGTTACATCAAATACCTATACAATACATAAAAGAAAAAATTGTAGAATCTTAATATTATGATTAAGGCCACTAATAACAATTCCCAATTGATAGGAAGATTAGCATGCAGTAATGGTGTTCTGTTAAAAATATATATTCAGTAGTCAAAAAAATGGAATAGGCAGTTTGGGAAACCTCCACACGTATGGGTAAAACTTGTGTACTACATCAGTACGCTGATTTTCGATGCCTTATGATGTGTAAATCACACATTTAAGATTTATTCTTTGAAAATTAAGTTGTATTGTTAAATGCAGCACTTATCATCAAAACTTCAACATAAAATATTCAAGAAAATTCAGACAGAGTTTTAGTATAAAAATGTTTCAAGAAAACGACAGAGAAGCAAAAAATATTGGTTAGGCCTAGGCTAAATGCGCTGATTAACCTAGGCCTGCCTCCTACATACCTTTAGACCTTTAACGGTAGTAAAATGATTTTGCCCAAATGGAAAAACTATATATTCAAATGTATTAAGTATTGATAAGGGTACGTATGCGTATAAGTGAGTTTGTCCAAACTCTCTAATATTTAACAAACTTATCAAATGATGTTTGCTACTTATATAACTGGATATTCAGAAGCAGATTGTAATGTAGCAAATGACTGAATATTACCTGGCTGCTGATGACAAATTTATTTTCATCTGTGACTACATAAACGTTTCCATCAACTGGTATGTTGGCATAGTCTGTAACTGCACGAGCAATCGGATTGTAAACTGTTACAATAAACTTGTAAATAAAAAAAAAAACATAAATCAATGATTAAAAATAAATTTCTTCTAAATAAAATATGATTATATCATAAATATTGAACAATATGGATGTTAGTTTTAATGTTTTTCAATTTTCAAAATGAATTTTGTTTATTTAGTTTTATTGTTTTTCATTTTTGTCCACAAAAAAAACATGAAAAGATTTATAAAAGACTTTTTCGCAGTTTTAATAAATTTATGCACTAAAAAATAATGTTTTCACTTATAAAAAGACAAAATAAAGGGTTAAATTCAACCAAAAACCCATTTTTCAAGTAAAAAATGTTTTGTTTGATCTAATTTTTGGTCAAAGTGAATAATTATTATGTGACATTAAATATAAAATTGCATATTCAACAAAACATTTAAAAAAAAAACAATTTTTCAAGGGGATAATATCTTTAAAATGGAACATAGAATGCAGTATTTACGTACATAATTTAAAAGATTATGCACTTTTTTAAGATATAATTAGAAAAATAAATGGATTTATTATTTATGTACTTTAATAATACATTAAATCAATGTAAAATCCAGTATTATACTATGAAATATAATATACATACCTTGTTTGAAGATTCTGTAATGGCACAAATACTTATATTTGTAAATTCACAATATTGTGCTTCGTTGATTCCAGTTTTTCCAGTCACCAATGATGTCATCGTGGTTCCAATCAATTCCTAAATATACATTTGAAAAGTACATACTCAAAGACTTATCAGTTTTAAATTTTAAATTTATAATGTAAAAAATTGGTCAAACTTGCTATATCAGTAATATACTTTATTTGATTACGGTGACACACCTCAATGCTGTTTTTTAACAAGGCCGAATTTCAAATTGCTAATTTCATTCTAATTCTCATTTATTAAGCTCTGTCTAAACTATCAAACTACTTTGACAAAAATGTGTGACGTGCCCAAATAAAGTAGTGATGACATCATCGTATCCATATATCAGGGTTCGTACACCTGTAAGCTAGTAAAATTCCAGGACATTTCAAGGACATTCAATGTCAAAAGTTAAACATTTAACCTAAATATTAAGTTTAACAGAATAAAAATTTTTACTTTTTAAGGTTGAAGAATTTCGTAGTTATGATGTTTTTCAGAAAATTCAAGTACTGTAGCCACTAAAAACATACAGCGAATCGTGTATTTTACGAAGTTTACGAATCGTCTTTTTTACAAAAAATAACGATGACCGTCCCATTTTAGAGATGTTTTTCGCCTTTATTTTTGATCGATGACGCACGGTCAATCCACGAGGGAAAAATAATATTAATATTTGTTGTAATTGATTATAATGCTTAGCATTTATTATCGTACCGGAAGTACCTTCATCAGGGATCAGGGATTGTTAGTCGCATGTGTTTTCCGGCGGAAAACATAAGCTCCGTTCGTTTTGCTGTTTCTAGTGGGCTATGCAGTATCATTTAAGGCGAATTTTACATGCGCAAGTACCATTTCCGGCCATCTAGGGGTGTCATTTAAGAACATTAAGTAACACTTTTATTATTGTTCAGTGTTTTTAAAACATTATTACAAAGAACTAGAGGGTGAGCTCGCTTCGCTCGCTCCCCCTCTAGGAAGTGTAGACAATGGTTCTCGGAATGATAATTTTCTCCTTGTACGTTTTCTGTCGGTTACCATTATTTAAAATGCTTGACATTCGTAAAACTAAACTACTTTGTTTCAGTGTTTTAGATGATTAATAACATTTTAAAGTATAGTCTTTATTGTTTGGTAGGGCCCATTGGGGAGGTGGAGTTCATTTGAGGGAGGTGCTTATTCTAGGGATATATGTTAAATTTTTTAGTTTTAATAATATGGTAACATTTATAATCAAATGAAATCCTCTAATAGATATGAAAAGTGGTAAAAAAGAATAACAAATGCTTGGTAAATTGCAGATAACAGTGCGATGAATTCTATTACAAATGGTATAATTGTGTTATTATAAATGTGGATGGACGTTTATTAGATAGTTGGGTTGAGGGGGGGGGGGGGGATTATTATTCAAAGTGATGTTTTATTGGAGAGGCATTTATTCAAATAAATACCATGACTCCTAATAATTATTCATACATTATTTAATTTAAACATCTTTTGTGAAACTAACTGAGTGGGCCCAAGAAAGAAGACATTACAGCTTGCAACATGAGCAGACATCTCGGTCCTAACGGGACACAGGAAGAAAGCCTACAGTTATTCCTGCCAGCTTACTCAATAAAACTCAGCTATCGGGATTTCACTCGATTTTAAACTAAATGTCTTATCATCAAATCTCACATCAAATTTTATAATACTATTCCCCACAATATAATCCGATTCTTTATGGCGTATATTTAATTTGATCTTTATTAATTTGCAGTATAATTTCTATTTTTTAACTACTGTACCTTTAGACCGGGCGCCCGGAAGATTTATTCATGTGAAAAGATACAAAAGGTTTGATGATGTAGTTAGGTGCGTATTAGGGTGAGATGCAATATTCGACATTGCTGCCGGGTCACAGCCTGTACATGGGGCCTGTGGGGATCATAACATAGGGTGGTAAAAATGCATTTATTCATGTTAAGCGATACAAGGATAAACTTTTTTGGATATTATTCGCAGTGGGCTACTAATGATTACATCCCCAATGACAGCAACTTTATCCTGTACGGGGCGCCAAACAGCAACATTTTAGGGCCACACCCAAATGGGTATATTCATGTGAAGCGATACAAGGTTGAATCTTTTTTTAATGGCAGCAGTACATATTGGGGATGACAAAAACACCAATGACAGCAACTTTATCCTGTACATAAGCTCAGACAGCAGCCCTACAGGTCCGCAGTTTCCCTCTATTCGGCTATATACTCGGCGCGTATGTCGTCTTATGGCGTTCAGCTGAGTTAGAAATACGTGATACGGACTCGGACTGACAATAGCCTAAATACACAGTAGAATGATAAAACAATAAATAAAGAGAGCAGTTGTTTGCTGTACCAAATCATCAAACATCAAACTCTTAGGAACTCGCCCAAAATGGGTTTATCCATGAAGTATGAATCATTTTTAAAAAAATGTTGTTTTTTTTTCACTTTATCCGGTACACAGCAGCTCAAATGCCCGAGGCTCCATTCGTGATCAACAATGTTGATAATACAAACACATTCACGATAACGAGTGACTTTTATTTTATAATTGAAATATATCTTTAATTTGGGGAATAAAATAACACCAACAAAAACACTTAAAATAACCAACAGCAGATTTGTATTTTAGGGTAACATTTTGAACAATCTATTTTATATCAAAATCATTATTTCGATCAAAATAATATAATTTAAGAATATTTTTCAGATAAACTAAATAATTACACTCATAATGATCGACACCGGTACCTATAATATTGTACATTATTATTATAACTCGATTTAAATATTGTTTTAATTACACACTAGACACCATAGTGATATGTCTATATGAAAAAAGGCAACAAAATCTAAATTTGCAACATTTTTTAACATAACATAACATAATAGTAAAGTAAATAATAGTTCGAATTCAACATAATCACTTAGAGAATTGGTAAGGTATAGATTAGACTATCGATTGCACACTATTACTGTATTTTTAACTCAATTTAAATTTTAAAAAAGTAACCGTTTTCATGTGAATTAGCCTGATAAAAACCAACAAATAACTTAATCTGCGCTGCCAACATTTTAAACATCGTTACTTGTCCATAATGGATCGACTACTGTATCGATTACTGCACATTGTTTTACTTTAACTGAACCAAAGTCAAACTTTTAATTGTTACTGTACTAACATTAGACAGTGATATCTGATAAAAGGCAACATTAATTAATATTAATAATACTGAACCAAATTAAATATCGTTACTTATCCACAATGGATCGACTACTGTATTGATTATTGCACATTATTTTACTAACTAACATAAGAAAGTGATATCTGATAAAACACAACAAACTGAATCGAATTCAATATTGTTACTTATCCAAAATGGATCGATAACTGTATTGATTACTGTACATTATTTTACTATAACTGCCCTAGTCAAATTTAAAATTGTTACTGTACTAACATAAGAAAGTGATATCTGATAAAACGCAACAAACTGAATCGAATTCAATATCGTTACTTATCCAAAATGGATCGACTACTGTATTGATTACTGTACATTATTTTACTATAACTGCCCAAGTCAAATTTAAAATTGTTACTGTACTAACATTAGACAGTGATATCTGCAACATACTCAGGGCCAAATTAAATATCGTTACTTATCCATAATGGATCGACTACTGTATCGATTATTGCACATTATTTTACTATAACTGCCCAAGTCAAATTTAAAATTGTTACATTAATAACACTGGACCAAATTAAATATCGTTACTTATCTCTAACTGAACCCAGGTCGAATATTTTACATGCAGTGTAACTACCGACACACTGTAAAAGCACAATTGAACAAAGACATCGAGGTTACTGGCTGTATGCATTAAATAACTAAATATTGTACATTCCTCATATTCCATTACTAGCTGAACAGAATACACGATATAATAAAACCAATAGGGGCTATTGGATTTCTTTTTACATGATTTGTGACAGCGTCATTTATAAATTTGATTATATCACACTGTAATGATACTGGATTTTACCGCAAAGGCAAGTCAATCCCATTTACATATTATTTAGTGAAGGACAAGAAACATGCTGCTGCATTAAAATCGCTTTGTGGTGACAGGATGGACAAACCCGCAGTCACTGCCTATGTATGCAAGATATATGGGTTTAAAAGCATGAACAGTATTAATGAGGCCAGGTACCAATCGTTTTGCAAAATGACAACTGGAAAGAAGAAATTCAAGAAGATCAACTGTTCCGTCATTGCCACCATGTGAAATCACCCAGCATCTGTTGAGGGCAAATTATGTATCTATTATGTGGAGACACGCTCATACTCCTCAGCCAACACAAAACCTACAGTGACCCATTAAACTATGGATGGGTTGATAATGGTGATGGAAGGTATGTACCTAAATGGTTTAATGGAAATGCTCTACCAGATACGTTGACTAGTGATCCACACTCGGAACAAAGTGCTGAATCAAACACAGTTCTTGACGATACTGATGCAGGAATATTGGAACAAAGTGATGATGAAGAACTTGAAATAATAGATTTTGAAGCTGAAATCGATGATGACCAACCTTGGAGTGATGACAGTGACAGTGAAAGTGACTGTGATGATGACGAATAGATAAACTCAAAAGATTAAGCATTACGGCTGATTTAATAGTTTTTAATCATTTACATGAAACATTTGAGAGTTTTGAAGTAAATATTGTATAATATATCAAATGTAAATACTGAACTATTTGATCCATAGATAGTTGGCAAGAAGAATCCAGTATCATTACAGTGTGATATAATCAAATTTATAAATGACGCTGTCACAAATCATTTAAAAAGAAATCCAATAGCCCCTATTGGTTTTATTATATCGTGTATTCTGTTTAGCTAGTAACAATGGAATATGATGAATGTACAATATTCAGTTATTTAATGCATACAGCCAGTAACCTCGATGTCTTTGCTCAATTGTGCTTTTACAATGTATTCGACCTGGGTTCAGTTAGAGAAAAATAATGTACAATAATCAATACAGTAGTTGATCCATTGTGGATAAGTAACGATATTTAATTTTTTCCAGTATTATTAATGTTGCCTTTTATCAGATATCACTGTATAATGTTAGTGCAGTAACAATTTTAAATTTGAATTGGGCAGTTATAGTAAAATAATTTGCAATATCGATACAGTAGTCAATCCATTATGGATAAGTAACGATATTTAATTTGGTCCTGAGTATGTTGCATTTTATCAGATATCACTGTCTAATGTTAGTACAGTAACAATTTTAAATTTGACTAGGGCAGTTATAGTAAAATAATGTACAGTAATCAATACAGTAGTCGATCCATTTTGGATAAGTAACGATATTTAATTCGATTCAGTTTGTTGCGTTTTATCAGATATAACTTTCTTATGTTAGTTAGTAAATAATGTGCAATAATCAATACAGTAGTCGATCCATTGTGGATAAGTAACGATATTTAATTTGGTTCAGTATTATTATTATTAATTAATGTTGCCTTTTATCAGATATCACTGTCTAATGTTAGTACAGTAACAATTAAAAATTTGACTTTGTTTCAGTTAAAGTAAAACAATGTGCAGTAATCGATACAGTATAGTCGATCCATTATGGACAAGTAACGATGTTTAAAATGTTGGCAGCGCAGATTAAGTTATTTGTTGGTTTTTATCAGTCTAATTCACATGAAAAAGGTTACTTTTTAAAAATTTAAATTGAGTTAAAAATACAGTAATAGTGTGCCACCGATAGTTTAATCTATACCTTACCAATTCTCTAAGTGATTATGTTGAATTCGAACTATTATTTACTTTACTTTATGTTATGTTATGTTAAAAAATGTTGCAAATTTAGATTTCGTTGCCTTTTTTCATATATCACTAAGTGTCTAGTGTGTAATTAAAACGATATTTAAATCGAGTTATAATAATAATGTACAATAATCGGTACCGGTGTCGATCATTATGAGTGTAATTATTTAGTTTATCTGAAAAATATTCTTAAATTATATTATTTTGATCGAAATAATGATTTTGATATAATATTGATTGTTCAAAATGTTACCCTAAAATACAAATCTGCTGTTGGTTATTTTAAGTGTTTTTGTTGGTATTATTTATTATTCCAAAATGAAGATATATTTCAATTATAAAATAAAAGTCACTCGTTATCGTGAATGTGTGGGCATTTGAGCTGCTGTGTACTGGATAAAGTGAAAAAAAAACACATTTTTTCAAAAATGATTACACACTTCATAGATAAACCCATTTTGGGCGAGTTCCTAAGAGTTTGATGTTTGATGATTTGGCACAGGAAACAACTGCTGTCTTTATTTATTGTTTTATCATTCTACTGTGTATTTATTGTCAGTCCGAGTCCGTATTTCTAACTCAGCTGAACGCTATTAGACGACATACGCACCGAGTATATAACCGAACAGTAAACGGCGGACCTTTAGGGCTGCTGTCTGAGCTTATGTACAGGATAAAGTTGCTGTCATTGGTGTTTTTGTCATCCCCAATATATACTGCTGCCATTAAAAAAAGATTCAACCTTGTATCGCTTCACATGAATAAACCCATTTGGGCGTGGCCCTAAAATGTTGCTGTTTGGCGCCCCGTACAGGATAAAGTTGCTGTCATTGGTGATGTAATGATTAGTAGCCCACTGCGAATGATATCCAAAAAAGTTTTTCCTTGTATCGCTTCACATAAATAAATGCATTTTTACCCCCCTATGTTATGATCCCCACAGGCCCAATGTACAGGCTGTGACCCGGCAGCAATGTCGAATATTGTTTCTCGCCCTAATACGCACCTAACTACATCATCAAACCTTTTGTATCTTTTCACATGAATAAATCTTCCGGGCGCCCGGTCTACTTCACACACGCGCGGTATGTTTTAAAATAAACAAAAAACTGAAATGGCTATGACTAATGGCCAACTTAAGCTCCAGTCCAACTATCTGATTTTTTTTCGTCTTCACTGTATTGATTGATGGAAAGTGCCTGTTTCCAGTCACCTTTAGGGTCAAATCTATTATTTTAACTGCTCCCTTGTGTATAAAAGAGAGACAATAGTTGAAACCAGGTTGTTGCAAGGTGAACTTATCGTAAACCCGGAAATTACTTTTACCGCGAAGAATTGAAATTGAGTTGAAAATTTACTGTTGAAATCATAAATTTTGTTAAAAAACTCTTTATAATATCTTCCTAAGATAGAAATATGGAACAAAAGCGTCGAACTGAACACTAATGTTATCAAATCTACGTTTCGCGGTACATCTGAGATAGATAAGGTAGGTATCAAAGGCGGAGATTTGTACCGAAGTTTTTGCATTGTGCTCGCCTATGTCAGAATTAACCATAATTTATATATAGATTCATATTACATTTCATTATTATAACAATTTTTAGGACATTAAACAACGAATTATTTTTAAACTAATGTTAATTACATATAAATCTCTTCATGACAAATCCCCATAATATATTTCCAATTTAATTATACGTAGATCTTCAGTTTGCAAAAGATCGCTTAGGTCGAACACTAATCCATCTGCACTTTTTGTTCCACCCAGCCGCCTTAACACCTAAACTGTGGAACAATCTTCTTTCCTATTAAAAATGCATCCTCTATCATAGTTTTCAAAACACTTTTAAAAACCCATCTTTTTTTTAATTTCTTACAGTTTTCTCTCAGCACGTATGGAACAATCTTTTGATTGTGTAAGCGCTATATAAATCGAACAACATAACATAACATTCAAGGACAAATGTCAATTTCAAGGACTTGGAAAAAAGTAATTTATTTTTCCATGACTTTCAAGGAATTTAAGGATGCGTACGAACCCTGATATGGGCACATCACATTTTGTTGTCACATAAAGTTTGATAGTGTAGACTGAGCTTTACCCTTGAAAAAGCAAATAAGAAATGTTGACTTCACAAATTGAAAAAAAGGGTATGTCAAACAAAATGTTGTAAGTATAATGATTTTATTGTATTTCCCATTCAAATGAACAAGTAGAATAAAAAAGTCTCACCTGACACCTGGCTCGACCAGCAGAAAGTCGCTTTGCGTAATCATCAGCAACATGTTGCTTTTCAGTGCCACTGAAATAAGGTAGAAATATTTAGGACGATGTTTTGGAAAATTTTGATGTGTACCAACTAGTAAGTAGGTTTCGTCGGATGGAACTCTAACACAACTTTTAGATCACTAGCCTCGCATTAATATTTTTTCAGTAATTTAACAATTTCAATCAAGACAAATGCATTACTGTATCTATCAATCTTGGTAACTGTAATAACACAAACAGGGTGACACTAAAATGCATATTGACAGATGTAATAAAAATAATATAATGCAAACAACGATTAAATTCTCATTTACTTACTTGTACTGATTAAACATTAATTTTATAAAACACTCTCATAAAACAATTAAAATTCTTACCTGACTGCATCATGATGTTGGGCAACAGCCATGGCTCGCTCTATATAAACGTAGATTAATGTTATTCATACAAAATAATTGTGATTTTTTTTAAAACCCATTATAACACACTCTCCATTAAAAAGTTTTGAGACGGAAAACCAAATACAAAAAAAAAAATGTTACTAGTCAGCATCATGTTTTAAAAACCTTGTAAAACTCATGCTTAGCCAGTTTCTGTTTAGACTGGAGACTGACCTCAGAAAAAAAATTGTACTTTTTTATGTAAAACTCAAGTTTGGAAATTATGATTGTCTCAATTCAGATTGGAAAAAAAAACCATGAGACAACCTAAAGTGCCTAAGTGGTCTCCGCTTGGAATACAAACTGAACCTTTTAAATAAAATTTGTAAACTTTATAAACTTACTGAGAATTTCGGATGAGAACTTAGATTTTTTAAGAATTTCCAATTGTTTGCATATCTATAAATAATTGGAAGAAAAGAAAAAACTATCAGAATACACAAATACAAAGTAATCTTGTATGTTTGGATGGATTTTCTATATTATTAGTGAATCTTACAAATCTTAATTTAATAAATAAAGCAAATAATTAGGGTGGAGATAATTTGTTGTTGTGAGATGAGGCAGGATTAGAATACCTGGGTATCATCATCATCAAGCATGGAACAACTTGATATTAAATCGTCTTTTGATCAATTAGGTTAGATTTTACAGGTTTCACTGTCACAACCAAATCATCCAACATCAATATCAAATATTATACAAATAATAAATGTTTATGAATAGAATGGTGAGAATACTTCATGAGTTGAAAATCTCCATTCAACAAAATACAAAACATTCATTTATCAGTCAACAACATCACATGTCAAAAATTTTAAAATTTTTTAAGAAAGAAGAACAGGCATTAGAGCATGTTTATTATCACCATTGGATATCACTTTTTCATTGACACATGATGTGTATTTGACCAATCAAATTGCAAGAATACAATCAGGTGTGTCATTTTCTAAATAACTAGGATTTTTATAAGTAAAAAGGAATTTAGTGTACCTGCAATATATTATTTGATTCTCTGACATAACCTTTAATGGAAGGTCGACTGGTGAAGTACCCTGACCAGTAGTTATGTGGTGCATCACCGTAAGGAAATAGGTCATCGCTTTTAGTGTTCCATGTTACACCAGCTTCATTTAAACTTTTAACGTAACATGCTGGGTTAGAATACAGTAGATGTATGTTTGTAGAATTTGTCTAATAGATATAAAACAAATGTATTATAATTGAAATTTAAGCACAATGCATTACAGGTTTTTTTAAAGAAATAATTCCAAGATGAAAAAAAAAAATGATTTCACTCATAAAAAGACAAAATGAACAGATAAATTTAACCAAAAATTTAAATATTTTAACAATATTTTAGTTGTAGACCCAATTTTTAGTCAAAGTGGATAACTATTTGTGACATTAAAATGGCATATTCAACAAAAACATTTGAAGCAATTATTTTTTCGGGACTTTATCTGATAACATTTTACAATCTAATACTGTATATTATGTCCTTTGTCATCTTGATTAAATTGGGTTCAATACAAACACAATTATTGAATAAATGTATATTTTGAAAACTTCTTTTTATCAATGATAAATCCTATCTCTTTTCTTATCAATTAAAAAAAAACATACGGTACCTTCTCATTTACATATTTAATAAGCTTATCAAGATTTTTATACCAAGGAATGGCATTCTCATATTCAAAATCCATTCCCATTGTCATCATGATGTTATTGGTCTTGAAATGTTTAGCCTGTACAAAAACAATATTAATGTTAAACAAAGCTTGATACATATATATCAGTATAGTATATAGCCAGTATACAAAAATGTTGTTTTAATCTACCCATTAAAATGGTAATTACCAATGTAAATCATCTGTAGCGGATTACAAACAAGATAAAATCCAGTTTCTATTATTAAACATTTTTGGAGTGTCTCTTGCATGAATATTTTGTTTAAAATAGACATGTTTGTTACCTGATCTTGTACAGCCGATATAAAATCTGTCACTCTTTGGTCAACATTGTAGCCTGACAAATTCTTATCATCCTACATAACATTGAAATGCAAGATTGTTTATTTCAACTTATAATTATAAGTTAGCATATTCAAATATTATTATTATAGTATGTAGTAGTAAAAAGTAGATATTGATGGACTGACATAATTAATTTTTATACTATATAGATACTATAGTATTTAAATACAAAGGCAAATTACTGAAAAAATGACAATGCTGTGGGTATCAGTGGCTGGATCTCAATGGAAATACAAAACAAAACAAGCCAAAAAACTAAATCAAAATGGTAAAGTAAAACAGCCAGAAAAAATGTGCACAGTATACTAATAGCATATATATATTAACTCAATCAGAGCCTAATTAAATTAAGTTAACAATTTTTGACTAGATATACTAACCAGAGTCTTAGGGCTTTTGATTTTCGATGAATAACAACCTACTCAGGTCAATCAGGGTTTCATCGTTTGCCACTGGAGTGAGGAAACACATTCCAATATCCTTGCATGTGCACAATGAATTAACATGACATTGGTTGCCGGTCATCGTAAAAATCAAAAGCTCCCTATTTAAAACCTGGATTTTCTATAATAATCTCAAATAAAAAAACATTCCTAACAATAGTTTAAAAATTAACTGAAAATATAAAAATTACTTGAATTGGAGGATCGTGACAAGCCTCATCAAAACAAAATCCATGTGGAGGTCCATAAAGGGGACCATACAAGGTACCAAAAAACATATCAGCTGATGAACCAAGGTTTGGGTTACTCTTCCACATTGCCTCTAGGTTTTTTAATTTCATTCGTTCTGCTTGATCTGCATAGTCGATACGAGCGAAAAAGAATGCATCAAAGCTCATCTGAAAAACAAAAATATCATTCTCAAGTGAGATTATTTTTGAAATTCATTCAATATAGATTTAATATGAAACTAGATTTGAACTTGTCAAATTCATCAAAATGAATAAAATCTACTACAGTAGGATTGAAACAAAAAAAAATTGAAAGAAATTGATTAGAAATTAATTTTGCTCATTTTGAAATTTCAAATACGTATAATTGCGTAATTTTTTGCATAGCATGCTATTTTTATCATGTCAAAATTTGCTCTATATTATGGAATACACTTTTGTTTCAGATTTTTTTCAGAATTTGTGATCAACAATAAATTTCATAAAATTGTGCGCAACTCTAATGTCATATAACAAGGTTTCTTGCACAGTTAGAGGTCAACTTCTGACAAATTTATACAATCTTATGTTAACAAGAATTAGAGATACGCTGCGAACAAACTTTGTGGAAAAAATAAGGAAGGATAAGATAGAAAAAAATCAACAAAAAAAAGGATACTGACAATAACAAGGGGTTATCCGCGGATAAACAATGAATGAACAAACATACAACATACATTTTTTTTGTATCCAGTTCATTTTAAAAGTGTCCCTGACTATTATTTTTCTCTTTTTGTAGTTTGTTTATTTGTAAATATATGTATGCAATAAAAGTATAAGAATAAGAATTATTACTATTTTCTATTCAAAACTATGTATAGTGTAAACAACAATAAATATCTTATTTATAAAATCTATCCGCACAAGATTCTGATCTACAGTACTGTGTAATATACAGTATAATTATATTAATTATTCTCTACAAATACTCTTTCCAGAAGTGAGGAGATTGAAAACCAGCTGCATTTATACCTGTGCAAACAAAGAGGATTGTTCCCTTGAGTGTCCGAATGGATCAATGTGCCAAGCAATTAGAGGTCGTCCGCAGGCTCCAAATGTTTCTTCAAGAAATTTTAAGCCGACAGTCATCTGATCAATGATGGCATTGTAGTGTGTTGTGGCCTCATCATTCATGCACCATCCACCATTAATGAACATTAAACGTCCTAGGATATTTTTAACAATTAAAACTGTATGAGTGAAAAACAAGAGGCAAGAATCTGTCATGGGATGGTGAGTTTCCCATAAACTGATTTGTTCCATTGTTTTTTTAGCATACAAGTACAAACCCTATTTACTTTCAGTTGCATTTTCTGAAATTCAGGGTGGTTTGGCTATTGGACTCCCTTGCATCCATCTATGTAACATCAACTGTGGATATATGTGCTTTATACCTTCTTACCTTCATTAACAAGTTGTTTAACAATGCTTTTAGTTGAATCTGTTTGGTGACACCACCATCGCTCAAAAAATGCAACCTCAACATAGATGAATTTCCTATTTGCATTCACTTGCAACTCGGACACAACCGAGTCTAAAATGTACTGGACTCCTGCATGTTGTATACTGTTATTTGCTATAAGAAAAAAAAACAAATAAGCAGATGCTTACATAATGTTACTGCATGGAAATTATATGAGCTGGAAAATTTTGGAGAAGTTATTTTTAATTAAAGATATATTTTCCCCCAAAGAATGAAAAAAATATTTTCTTGGGGATTTAGCAGTCCACTACAGTACAATGTATCCCTCTTCTAAAGCACACTCTTTTGCAAACTGCAACAAATTGACTTAAAAAAAGCTTATGATACTATTGATCATCATATGTTTTTCAACAAATTAAAAATATATAATTGTAGTAAATATTGTATTAACTGGTTTAAGAGTTACCCGAAGTGATCAAACTCAAACTTGTATAAATGGTATCAAATTATCAAGTGTGGAATGTCACAGGGCTCCCTTATTGGATCAGTTGCCTTCCTGATATATATTAATGACCCGCCAAATTGTATTTCTCACTGCAGTGTAAGTTTATTATGCTGATGATACTGCAATCTGATATTCCTCTAATTCAACTATGTTATAACTGTATGTTGAAATAGCAATACCAAACATAAACAATTGGCTTTAATGAAAGCAACAAACTTAGTATTAACAGGCCTTGTCTTTTAGAAATTGAAGGTGTGCAACAAATTGCACTCCTCAATACATTCAGGGGTGCTGAAGATGTGCTGTTTGTATTTTGATGTGTAGAAGTTTACCAAATTTAAGCGTGTTGTAAATCGCACTCCTCAAGGGCATTTTAGGAGTGTGTTAGGTGAGAGATCGCACTCGCTCGTCTTAAAAGACAACACCGGTATTAATGTTAAAAATTCAAAATTTATGTTAATTGGATCATATACATGTTAAAATTAAAAGCCAAACCATTTATTCCAAAACTAGTATAAAAAGTATAAAAGTATTAGTTTTGCCCCACGTTGTATAAATAGTATCTCGGTTTGCTTTTTCTCTGTTTCCTCCCAATCCTTCAGTATTATATAGGCACTGAATTACTATACCTCCATAATAGTATTCATCGACTGTCTTCAACCATCCAACATCATCATGAGTGTGAGGGACTAAATGAACATTGATGGCACCCTCTTTTGTACCAGTGCAAGACTGAAATATAAAAATTGTTACAGTAAATAATGTAAATGTAATACATTACATTTTAGATACACTGTGAATAATCAGTAGGCTATTAAGAAATGGTGATTTGTTTATTGTCTAAACAAAACATTAAACATCTGGTCATGCTAATATTCGCATGACCCATAAGGACCTGGTAGGGTAATACGATACAAAATGATATCAAGCAAATGTTATTAACACACTTTAGTGGTAAATTTAACTTAAATTTTTCTTTCTAGAAACAAGTTAAAATCAATTAAGCTATTGTTAAACTTTTCAATTGTTGCAACGCATCAACAACAACCAGTCTGTTTTAGCTTCAACGCCACAAAACACCACTGAAGTGAATAAAGAAAAAACCTATAATTTTCTTTTAAGAGACGAGTATGAAACGTAATCTTTATATATATATTGTTATATTTTACTGATCAATCAGAATTTGTGTATTTACGATATTATTTTCCGAAAATTCGTATATCAATTTAACAAGAAAAAACTAATACTTATCGTTATATTTGAAAAGAAAATCAACGTTCGGTAATTACTACCAACTAATCACAATTAAGTGAATTAACGCAAATGATGGCATATTTTGCAACCGTAAAGTTAACTTACATTACCTGCTCTACCAATATACAAAATGATATAATAATAGCCTATTAGAAAATGACATTGGGATCCCGATGAAATCGCACCAGAATTTTATCATCCCAAAGTTGTATCCCATCAGGATTCCTCCGCATCTCAGTTTAATTTTGATCATTTCGATCATAGGTTTATAATACATTTTTAGTTATCCGCACCTTGCCAGATAACTCCTTATGATTGTATGACATCATCAACATTTTTTTTTTGGTTAACCCTTGTGATTGTCAGGATCTTTTTTTTGGTTATCCACACCTGGCGGATAACCCCTTGCCTTGTCATGATCTTTTTTTCTTATCAACATGAGATTGTATAGCTTGGTCAGAAGATTGTACATGTGCAAGAAACTTTGTTATATGACATTGCAGCGCAAGTTACGCGCATTTTTATTAATTTTTTTTTTGGTTGCTCATAAATTCTGAGCCAAAAATTATTTTTCAATGAAAGTTTACGTAAGTGTATTTTTTTTTTATTTTTTTTTTTTTTGCCTCTTCACCTACAACATTTATTCAATATTTTACAAAGTTTATGGGTTAAGATACACAGAAGCCAAAGTGGCTTGTCTTTGTAGTCCTAAGCATAAACATAAAACATATATACGGACGCATTACATTAACAAAAAAGGACATTTTGAGACAGAAAAAGAAAAAAACACAAACACAACAAAGTGATATTAAGCTAAATGTTTACAACCCCAATTTTGCAGTAGCAATAGTAGCTAGCAATATGTTTCAAATATCATCTTTTTAATATTGTACTTTAGCATAGGGAGCGAGGTCATGTGATTTTGTTCTAGAGTAGACTGGAGTTTATTCCAGTAAGTTGGTCCTTCAATAAAAATTGATCTTTTATTAATTTCTAGTCTACTGTGTGGAATATATATCTTATTTGCGTTTCTTAATGTCTTTAAGCGATCAGTTTTAGGGTTTAAATCAATCAAGTTGTTTATAGGGATGGGAAGTTCCTGGAGATGATATTTGAACATAAAGCATGCAATTTGAATTTTATTTATATCGTATATATTTAACATTTTTAAACTTTGTAATAGTGGTTTGGAGGCTGTTCTCATCGGTGAGTTTGTAATCATTCTAGCTATACGTTTTTGAGATATTAATTTATGTATTTTTTCTAAGTTTGTTGGATATTCATTTCCCCATATTAAATTGCAGTAATAGAGGTGTGGTAAGCTAAACGCATTGTACAAATTTAAAAGAATATGTTTAGGAAAGTTTTACCTTGTAGATGATACCAATGGATTTAGCGATTTTATTTGAGATGCAGTTTATATGGGGTTTCCAACATAAATGTTCATTTATGTATTCCAAGAAACATCCTGTTTGTTCTCTTTGTAATATTGAATTGTTAATTTGGATTTGGGAAGTAATTTCAGGGATCTTTTTTTGCCGAGGTCTAAAAATAATGTAGTTAGTCTTATCGATATTTAAAATAAGTTTGTTTGTCATAAACCATTTATTAATTTTTGAAAGTTCAATATTTAATGTGTCTATAAGATTGTTTATATTATTATCACTCATGAAAACAGTGGTATCATCCGCAAAGGAAATCACGTTTATTTTATCACTTACTCTAATAATATCGTTAACATAGATAAGAAATAACTCCACATTTAATATGTTGGAGTGATGATTTGGTTTGATTTATTTGTACAAGTTGTTTTCGTTCTTGTAAATAGCTTTGAATCCATTTGTAACCAGTTCCTCGTATATAATAGTGATGTATCTTTTTAAGCAAAATATCATGATTCATTACCTCGAATGCCTTTGATAGGACCATAAATACGCTAATTAGGTTATATGCATGATATGCATATAACCTCTTGATTCTGTCAAAATCTTTATTTATTTATTTATTTATTCTTTCCTTAGCACTATTTTGTCCGTGAATTATCTTGGCATCAGTTTCATCTAGCTAAGTCAAGTTTTCAGAGTATATTCCTTATGGCCAGGAATCGATGTGGTTATATTTTCACGATGCGCAATCAAAAATTACGCGGTCTACGCGCGATTTTACGAAATCACATTTGTAATCATATCTTCACAAGCATGAATCACAATTAAACAAAATTTGGTACTCATAAATTTCAGGTCATATTTCATCATATGGCAATACAATTACGTGCGTAGCGCATATAACGCTTGCGTACGCGCGCTTAAAATGTTCAAAATTGTCAAAATTTATTTTCGGTGAAATTAGAGCACGTTTCAGGCGATTTTAAGCGTTTAAAAAATTGCCATGAGTGCGCAGATTTTTGCACGCGCACTGCGCATTAAACGTTAATGCTCACTCTTTTTACCCGATTTCTGTTTTACAATCTTTCTTTAATAATATCATCATATTTGATTCAGGTTTCAACTCGAAATTGCGTTATACGAGCACGTCAAAAGTGACTGGCTACGCACGTATAAGTTAACAAAATGGTGAAAATATGCTAAATTTTAAAATTAATATATATCGTCAGAATGCAGGGGAACACCTATTTTTTATTTCATTTTCTTGAAGTGTATGTATCATATGTATGATTTATTATCAAATTAAGAGAACAAAAGTTGATTAAGTCATCATTAATTGCATATTAAATTTAAAAAAAATAATTTCGACAATCAAACAAATTATGACATTTTCTTAGGCCAAAATAACAAACTTAACATTAACTTTCTTCCTTCAAAAGTTCATATATTAAAGTTAAAAGTATGTAGTTTGACAGTGCATCATTTGTTTACATTTTAAAGATGTCATTATAGTAAAACATTATAATTCATTTCGGTATGTAATAATCTATTTGCACCGAAGTGGTTACTGCATAGTAAATACACGGAGGAATTTTTCTACAACTTTTAGTCAGTTGTGTATGGCTCGATGGTCTGTGCTCGTGTCTATGGCATTCAAGGTACCGAGATCGAGTCTCACCTTGGGAAACGAAATAAGATTTTTTTTTATTATCCGTATTGTTTGTTCAAATTTATTTCTTAGTGTATAGATTATACACATGATTTATAATGAAATCTAGATAAAAATTAACTTATGTCTTTATTATTATGTAACAACAAATGTGGTTTCTGACATTATACGCATATGGATCTTTGATCGGATTGTGATACCGGCTATGGTGTTCGCGTTAGCAAGGTCCTATCATATATTATAAATAATTAAAGATTCTGAGAAAATCAATCAATCAATATATCTTTTAAAAATCAATTATCTTTATTTAAATCAATGCATATAACCTATAATTCGTCATAGTGACGAATTAAATCTAGTTAAGTATTTCTTGTTCTCGAAAGATGTGATTATGTGTTTTGTTAGTTCAAGTATGGCGTGGGATGTTGAGTGCTTAGCTCGAAATCCGTATTGGTAGGGGTTTAAGAGTGCATATTTCGTTAAGTAAGTGTATAGTTTATTATACATTGCTCTTTCAAGGATATGGGATAGGACTGGAAGGATCACATCCCACGTCTTTTTGTGGTTGCCTTTTGATTGGGAGAATTTATGAGAATAGTATTTTCTTATTATAAAATCATTTATTTTATCATTTTTATCATAATGAATAAGGTTAATATTAAAATCGCCCATGATGTGACATATTTTGTTTTCCGAATTTATTTTGAATAGGAGATTCTCAATTTCCTTGGCGAATTCATCGACAGAGAGGTCAGGTGCTCTATATATTATTCCAATGATAGTATTTTTATTTTTGTTTGGTATTTCTATAAATAAGCTTTCACAAATATCATTGATATATAGATGTGCAAGAAACTTTGTTATGACTTTAGAGAAGCTCAACGTAAGTTACGCGCAATTTTATGAATTTCGCGTATTTAACATAGATCGAAAACCATATAACAATTTTAATTGAAACTTAGCAAAAGTGTAATTTATATCATGTGCTTATACTTTCTTACTTGGGAAACTGGCTATAATAAAAAGCAAGTTATTTCAATAAATAATAAACTTCATATCATTGATTGAAACATAGGCCTAGCCCTACTGGCGCTAGTTCCGTTTCGCATCTGTCGTTTATTTCGACTCAAAATTTGTTAAGTAACTTTATCGTGACGTACCACACCTTAGAAATAGGCCTCAAAAATACTTTTACGAAGGAGATCACACAAAAAGTAACAAATAAATCCTTTAAATTTATGAATTTACAGACGTGTTTCTCGCACATCGGTTCGTGAATTTCGCATACTCCATGTTCAATGTTGTTGTTTCTATGGAGCGCCAAAAGAGCAATCATAATAGAGGGCTAAAAACTCAGTATAACGCGTATATTTAATGCAAAATTACGTTAAATTTTACCATAGTTTGTCAATGTCAATGCAACAAAAATGTTACTGTTGATACTGTACATGGTTTTCGCAGGAACTTTTATTCTTCATCATATTACATGTACTGTAGGTTTATACCTTAATAATCTAAATAATATTCCTCTTAGTCTTAGGCCTATAGGCTAGGTAGTGACGCTGATTTAGGCCTACCTAAGGTTGGTTGCTATTTGAAAACAGCACGTTATTAGCAGTAAAATGTTACAGCATTTTTATTGACAAAATATATTAAATTAAAAAGTGTATTTCAATAATAGATGCATTAAAAGAAGACGCATTCCACTGAGTTTTTAACCATCTATTGTTGTTGCTCTTTAGGCGCTCCATAGAAACGAAAATATTGAACTTCGAGTATGCTAGGCTAGATTCGCGAACGGTATGCGAGAAACATGTCTGTAAAATCATCAATTTAAAGGATTTATTTGTTACTTTTTATGAGATTCTTCTTCATATAAGTACTTATGAGGCCCAATTCTAAGGTGTGGTATTCACAATAAGTTACTTAACAAGTTTGGAGTCAACAGGAAGTCGAAATAAAAACAGGTGCGAAACGGAACTAGCGCCTTAATATGCTTAATTTCAAAAGTAATAAACGTATCATCATACTGTAAATGCAATTTACAAAGCCGTCCTCCTAAATAGGCCGAAATGTCTCGGACCGGAACGAAACGTCTCCTCCCTCGCTAGCCTACACATGCGTCTTTAGTTAGTCTCTAAACTAGGCCTTAAGCCTTACTCTTTTAGGCCTAGGCTAGGCCTAGGTCTAGCCTAGCTATATTATTAATAAAATCATAATTATATTATTCAGGGCCTATGCCTATGTTTACATAAGCATACTGTAGTAATACTAATAAAATAAATACAAACCTGATAGCCACAATTAGCATTACATTGTAACACCAGAATTGACACAATTATTATTTTAGGTATCATTCTGTTATTTTTTTGCTGGTCATGTGTGTGAAATCATATGATGATATTATGAATGAGTACAGTCGAGTACGGTGTGTGAGGTGTCCCAGATTTAATATTAGGAATATGACACTTTAATAATATTACCACACCAAATAATAAACGTGAGACACAATTCCAAGGGCGCCTCGCACGTCGAGTAGAGAAACGGAAAGTAAATTTACTTGGTTACCAGTGTAGAATAATTATATGACTGAAAATTAAGGGTTAGGGTTAGGGTTATAATCATAATTGTATTATTGAGGCCTATGCCTATTTTTTCATAAGCATATAGTAAACTAATAAATACAAACCTGATGACCACAATTAGGCAGTATTACACCAGAATTAACACAATTTAGCTTTCTACTTAGTTATAATATATCTGTATTTTATTGTTAACCGTTTTTGATGTTGTATTGTTTTGTTTCAAACCTGTTAGTGGCGGTAATTATCGGTGTTGGTTTTGATTGAATAAAAAAAAAAGAAAAAATAATGCAAAATCATAATAATGCCAGAATGACAATTGTGCATCTCTATTTACTCCAAACTACATGCACTCAGTCTCTTTAGTTTCAAAATTGGATCAAAATGAAACTAACCAATAACAATCAGCTCATTGAAAGATCGTTCGATTAAACACAACTAACTGCAGTAGAACATTTTGTATTCAAAACATAATAAATAAACAAATAATAATATTTGCCAATCTAAAATGCCTAAAATAATTATATTGATGATAAATAGAAAAAAAAACAATGCCAACTGAAATCCAACGTTAATTTAACGTTGAAACATCGGTATCAACGCACATAAAAACATAATAATAATAATAATAATAACACTAATAATGATAATAATAATAATAATAATAAATAATAATATATTTATACAGGATAAAACAATCAGATAACAGTGTATCTATTTTACATTGTGGTCCTGTCTTAATCAAAATATGCAAAAGAGAAACTTAATTAAATATAATACAGTCATGTTTATGAAAAGAAATGAGATTTGTATCTAGCCTTAAAGGACGTAATTGTTGGTGCCGATTTAATATTAATTGGTAAACTGTTCCATATTTTTGCGCCTGCAACTTTAAAGGACGACTTCATTTTACTAAGGGTGTATTTGGGTATTGTTATATTCAAATTTTCTACTCCACGTGTTAAGTGGGTGTGAATATCGCGAATCAATTCAATTTCTTTTACTAAAGTTGGTGCCAGGCCGGCTGTAAACACATTTATACATTAGACATGCTAGGGAGAAATCTCGTTTCTCTTCAAGAGTTTGCCACGACAGGTTTTGGATGATGTTGTCACCCCTTACATTAATATAATCAAAGTTGTTTGTTACAATTCGAGCAGCTCTTTTTTGATGTCGCTTTAAAATATTTTTGTTTAACTCTGTCGTATTTCCCAAGACTGTTATAGCATAATCACTACAAGGCTGAATTGTACTTATATATAGAGTTTCTAGTAACGGTTTACTTAAACTACTAGCCATTTTACCTAGCATTGTTATTTTATATCCAATATTTTTACTAATACATTGAGTATTTTGTTTCCAAGTTAACATTTCATCGATTACGACTCCCAGATACCTTATACTATCAACTTGTTCTAATTTACTGGTTCCAATTTGTATATTTAAATCATTACTGTAAGCTGTATGATTGTTTCTTAGTAACATAACCTTTGTTTTTTCAGTATTTATAGAGACTTGGTTGTCATCATACCTTTTACCAATATAATCAATAATTATTTGTAATGAATCATTTACTATCTTAGCAGTATCATCTGAGGTGTAAACCACAACATCATCAGCAAAAACGCTGCAAGTTCCATTTAGGCCTACTATAGACTGCGAAATATCATTTATGAAAATGAGAAACAAGATGGGTCCCATGACACTTCCTTGTGGAACACCAATATTGATTTCTTTAAGTGTAGATTTGTTATTGTTACAGTACACAAACTGTTTTCTGTTTTTAAAGTAATTACTAAACCAGTAAGCAACATTTTCATGAAAACCATATTTTTAAAGCTTAAATAGCAAAATTGAGTGATCTATCGTGTCAAAGCACTTGGATATATCTAAGAAACAAGCGCCGACGACCTCTGAGTCATTCAATTTCTAACCAATCATCAAATACTCTGTGCAAGCATGTTACAGTAGAATGGTTTTTCAAAAAGGCAAATTGATCAATGTTAATTAAATCAAACAAACTAAGAAAAGAAATGATTTGTTCCTGAACCACTCTCTCGATAATCTTTGCGATATGAGCAACGACAGATATTGGTCTGTAGTTGCTCATACTGTCTTTACTACACTTTCCTCTTTATATATAGGAGTTGTCCTTGCTACTTTCCAATCAGCTGGGACAAGACCAGACATGAGAGAGAGTTCACAATATGACACAATGGATAAGCAATGTATGGTGCTGCTAACCTTAAAAATTTACTATCAAAATCTAGAACATCTAAATTTTTTTCGGGCAAATTAATTATAAAGCTTCCTTTTAATGGTATTTACATCAACATTTATAAAATTAAAGGAATATTCACTAGGTGGATTATTCCAACTTGGCTACGTATCGTCAAATGACTGCGCCATCTTAATTCCTATGTTGGTAAAGTATTCATTAAAATGTTCGCAATCAATAGTTTTACTAATGTTAGATTTCGTTTTACCAGTTAGTTTATTTAGCTCGTTCCACATTTTTTGGGGATTATTTTAAAATTTTATATTTACGTTATTAAAATAGTTATACTTTGCTTTCTTAATGTTAGTGTTAACCAGATTTCTAAGTCTTCTATACTCAGTTTTTAATCCTGGATTATTAACATTTACTTTGCTTTTGGTATAATCTTTTTTGTACATTAACTAATTTCAGGAGTTATCCAGGGAGAGAATCATATAACATATAAATAATAACGTTGTAAACATGTCAATTTAACACAAAAAAACATTATTAAATAGTTTATCCATCCTGTAATTGGCGAGTTACGGTACTTGCTGTTAGATGAATAAAAAAAACAAACGTAAAGTGGTTTTAAAATACAACATCATTTCAACTGTTATTCAACGTTGAAAGCAAGATGTCACTCATCTATATATATAAATTTACGTAAGGGCAAAATTCGGTAAATCGCGCGTTACGTCTAGAATTTTTACTCGAATGAAGTTGGTTCATAGTATGTTAGGCACTGATTTTAACCACCTAATATAACCCTGTTTACTAATTAAGCTGAGTTAGATAATTAGTTATTGACAATTAAAACGAATTGAGGTTCAACGATTTGCCCCAAGAAATATAGGTATTTTCCGATCGTGGTATACACTGCCAAATGGATGTCGATGCCGAAAAATACCCGCACACAATGATACGAGTGTGCTTCGCATTTAACTATCTCCACGATAATTGTTTTTAATAACTGAAAATTGGTTAAATAGCTCGAGTACAGCATCATCATAATTTTGAAGACAAGCCGATTTGATAGATACTATTTTGATTGAATATACGTTTATAAACACGTATTGCTTGGCGATGAATGGAACATTCTCATCTCTCTTCCACAAGTGTGTATTCCTCCTTCAGTCGTAATAACACAAAAGCAAGTAGGCCTACCCTACACTCATAACAGAAATTCGATCTATTTTTTTCAATCAGTGACTGCAGAGGTGGGATATAGGTATTTTATAAACAGATAATGAGCTATAGCGTTTTCAGTCGCCGTCTATGTACAATAAACTTTATTATTGCAGTTCAACCACCACTCCACATCACCACCCCTCCCCTCAATGTCATGATCAGTAGCGTTGTAAATCCAGTAGTTCCAATTCTTATTTCAATTGATCAGACAGAAAATATACAATTATATGTAACACTGAAAATGCTAATACCAGTAAAACCGCTGTTATCACATAACTTTCTATAAGGGCCCGTTTAGACATAGTATTTACTCGAGTTAAAGTTGCTTTCATAAGCACAGTTAATTACCGCAAGTTGGAGGCTAGGAACGAACTTACGCGTGTAAATAACTAAGTAGGCCTACCGTATAAACTGGCTCACCAAGATACTAAACAAATTAGGATAGGCCTATAGTACGAAGGATCACATGCCCTATTACGCAGAACAACTTTGGTGGGTAGGAACCAACTTAAGTATGAATTGGCTCTAGGAAACAATTGAAAATAATTAGGCCTACTAATTAAGTTGAGTTAATAATAAAGATAATTATTTATTGACGATTAAAGCGATTATGATTTGCCCCGAATCGAGGTGTTTTTCACAAACTGTTTTACATTAGGGGTATATAAACACAAATACAGATATACTATTGCCGACCGTTGCTTCTCAACGTTTGTATTACTGTAAAATATAAACGTCGTAGTGGTGTATCGTTACATGTACTTTACTATTTCAATCAACTATGACAGTTTCAACAAAGTATTAAATCTCAATGTTTTACTTTGTTTGGTGGTAAATTACTAATTACTAATTTTGTAAAACATGAAAACAATTCAAAATTATCGGTTATAATATGTCAAAGGCCAAAATTAGGGGTTTATTGAAAGTTTCATGATTTTTATTATAATAGAATATATGGCCAATTTGTTGACCAGGGGGTCAGAAAAGTTGCCCATTAGAGTGAATAGAAATAATATTGGTATTGTAAGTAGTTTGTCATAAAAAAATATTTCAATACACCCAGTAGTTACCAAGTTACGCAGTGTTAACCTAGACCATTTTTATCTTTTGGCCCCTGCTGACCAAGTATCTGGATAGAGGGTGCAGTGAAATCCTTTCTGGTCCTCTTATGTTTTGTGGTTTCACATACTGTAAGATTAATATGATTGTTGATATTTGTTAATGCTTTAAACGGTTTAATTAATGACTGAATGTTTGCCGTGAAGATTTACTGTATGTTATATGCTAAATGGTATAAGCTAGGTTATTTTATTAAAATGATTCTTTTCTGTATGTATTATTCTAATAATAATGGAATTGAATGAGACTTTCAGAGGAGTTTATGAATAAACTATTTCACCTCAAACGTTTAAACAGTGGTACAGTATATCTACTCATTTGGCTGACCGGTGTGCTTTCATCTGTTCTTTCTCTACAATGAGCAATAAATAAACGGGGTCTTATTGGTTACATTCAGCATGTTACTCTAATTGACCATTCTTGTGATCAAAGCTAAATCTTTCAATGATGTTAAGGCAAAACCCAGAAATGTTATGGGAATATATAAAAATAAAAATTAAAGAATTCTCCATAAAATATTGTGTAAAAAAAGAAAAAACGAAAAATATTCAAAAAGAAATATTGACCAAAGAAGTAAAAATACTAACTAATCAATTAGATATCAGTTATGATGAAGACAAGACAAAGAACTTTAAAATCAAAAGATCTCGAGAAAATATACCAAATTGAAGCACAAGGTGCCAAGATAAGATCCAGAATAGAATGGTTTGAGAACGGAGAAAAAACACCACATTTTTTTTGCGGTTAGAAAAAACAATGCAAAGAGAAAACATATTACTGTTATAAAAACGAAAAATGGTAAATATACCTCTGATAAAGAAGACATTTTAAAAGAACATGTTCTTTTCTATGAACAGTTATATGAAGACAAACAGATGAAAATAGAAAATATAAAAGATTACCTAGAAAATACAAATGTGAACACACTTTCACAATGTGATTCTGCAAAATGTGATGGAATCTTTCTAGAAAAAGAACTCACGAACGCATCTAAATAAAAGTCCAGGATCGGATGGATTAAGCGTCGAATTTTATAGAACCTTCTGGAATGAAATTAAACACATTTTACGAAATTCTTTAAATTATAGTTACAATCAAAATAAATTATCCAGCTCACAGCGAGTAGGAATAATAAATCTAACATTCAAATCAGGTGAGAGAGAAATTTTTTACAATTACTTTACGTAGATTATAAAATTATGGCACACGCCCTTTCTAACCGAATGCACGACATTACATTATTGGTTTGATAATAAGCAACGACCAAAAAGCATATATAAAAGGAAGGGTCGGCGGAGAAAATATTAGACTAGTGGACGACTTACTAAATTTTACAAAAGATAAATATACCTGGTGCAATGATCTTTCTTGATTTTGCTAAGGCTTTTGATTCCATAGACAGAAAGCTAATGCTTAAAACACTTGAGAAATTTGGCTTCGGCAAATCGTTCATAAAATGGATTAACTTAATTTATACTGATACACGATGTAAAGTGATAAACAATGGTTGGGTCTCCGAGAGCTTCAAAATGAATTGCGGAGTTAGACAAGGGTGTCCACTGCCTTATAATTTATCTTAGTTGCCGAAATTATGACAATAAATATAAGAGCGAATCTACTCTGCAAAGGCATCACACTACCAAGTAGAGAAAATTATGCAGATAAAATTGTTAAAATTGCCCAATTAGCAGATGATGATACTGTAAATTTCACGCGTGATGGACATAGCTTAAAATATTTTTGGGATGAAATTCAAAAATTCTGTGATATATCAGGCTTGAAATTAAATTTAAAAAAAACAAATGGCATTTGGATTGGATCAAGCAGATTTCTTGATTCCTCTCCGTATAATATTTTATGGACAAAAGAACCAATTAAATTCTTAGGAATTTACGTTGGTTGCGACAAAAAGTTGTGTGAAAAAAAGAATTGGGACGATAAAATTGTTAATTTGAAAAAAACTTTACAGTTTAACTGTAAAGTTTTTTTCAAATTAAATGGAAAAAAGACATTTATCTTTCTTTGGAAAAATAATAATAATTAAAACTCTAGCTTGATCTAAGCTCATTTACAATGCTAGTGTAATAAATGTACCAACATATATCTTTCCTATTGTTGAAAAGGAAATTTATAATTTTTTATGGAGCGGAAATAGAGAAAAAATTAAAAGAACAACACTTATGAGAAAACAAGTATGTAACATTGGATGGCAAATCAAGGTACTTCTGCTCCTGGTTAAATTCTGGTATCAAAACAATCAATGATATAATAATTGTTGATATTGAACTAATAACATGTCAAAGGTTAATTCCAATGTTATGTAATAAAAAAAACGGGTTAATTGAATACGTTGCTGTTATCAATGCCATACCGCATCAATGGAAAACAATTGTTAAAACACCGAATGTTGAAGATGAAATAGGTAAAACCTTAGACGTGCTTACATTCTATAAAAAAAATAAATCATCTCCGTTTTTTATAGATATCTTATTAATAGTAAAGTCTCTATCCCAAGATCACAAGTGAAATGGGAACAGGAATTTGGTGTCGATTTAAATTGCCACACAATATGGTGTAATAAAGTTTTAAACACCAAACATATTGTAAAAGTTGCCTAATTCAATTTTTTAAAGTTAAACATTGTTACACAGAATTATAGAATGTAGAAAAAAATTAAAACTATGGAAATTAGCTGATAGTGATAATTGCCAAAAATGTAAAATAGAAGTAGAAAACGAAAAACATATGCTTTATACATGTAATACAATTCAGTCAGTCTCGATTCAATGTTTTCCTGTTAACGAAACACAACACAACTTTTCAAGTTGGACTAGTATAGTTACTGGAAATACAAATAGCAAACTCATCAATGAATTAATTTCTGTTTTTTGTTTTTCAATATGTAAATCATGTATAACATATAAAATAACGTTGAAAAACGAAAACGTACAAAAAACAATATGGAACCTACACAGAATAGAACTTTTTAATTTAATTAAAAATGAATACGCATGTAACATTATCAATGCTAGAAAAAAAAATGGGCTAACGTCAAAGAAAAACGTCAGAATTTTTTCAGTAAACTTTAATGGAAATAAAGTATATTGTCTGTATGTATACGTATATTATACTGTACTTTTAATTTGTGTATATACATTTCCATTTTATTACTTGACGGTTTTTATAGTTGTTTTTAATGCCCGTGTATATAGGTCTAATGTATTATATTTGTGTATATTTTTTATCGTTCTTGGTTTTAATGTTACTTTTATGCATATGTGTATGTATTGTACGGGTATATATGTGTGTATGTATATATATAATTGATATATATATATATATATATACGGATAAAAATATGTACCTGCTCCCTAGCAGTTGTCACCCCCCGACACTGTACTAAAAACATACCGTACAGTCAAGCATTACGTATCAGACGTATCTGTTCTTCAGATTTAGATTTTCAGAATCGTACCGAAGAACTAACCGGACATCTCCGGAATAGAAATTACAAGAAGGAATACATCGAAACTGCTATAAAGAAAGCAAAAGATATTCCTCGATGTCAAACACTGACGTACAAACCACGTCAGCCAAAAAAATCGACCAGAGAGCCATTGGTCACAACCTACCCCCCTAGGTTGCCTCCATTACGGGCTATTATTGAGAAACATATGCCCATTCTACAGTCCACAGAACGTCTCAGGACTGTTTTCCGGAACCACCCATTATTGCATTTCGTAGACCTCCCAACCTTCGTGATATATTAGTCAGATCCAAATTTAAGAGTGAAATTAACTCTCATGACAGCCAAAATTTGGGCAGTCACCTTTGCGGCAAATCTTGCAAAACTTGTTCATTGGTTGATTCTACTGAAAAATTTGAGAGTAACCAAACTGGCCGCATTTTTCGGATAAGACAATCAATTAATTGTCTAACCAAAAACGTCATTTATCTCATATACTGTAATATTTGTAGCAAACAGTACGTCGGAGAAACAAAAAACACTCTCCGTATAAGAATGACACAACATAGATCAGCTATCAAAACATTAAAGCTTGATCAACCTGTAGCCGAACATTTTAATTCAGCTGGTCACTCGATTGCAAATTTCAGAGTTATTGCAATAGACCACGATGTCAAATGGAGCGACAAAACTCGCAAAGACAAAGAAAAAACCACTGGGAATTACTACTTAAAACCACAAAACCTTTTGGACTTAACATTAGGAACATACTCCCAGATCGGTAAAATTATTCCATTGACTACCAAAATTTAAGTTTCAATATTAACCACCATTTAAGCTGTTTTTTAGTCTCATTCCAAAATTGTTTATATCTCTGATCTACCAAGCTACCTTCTTTGTTTTCCACTCTTATTCAGACTCCACCCTGGCTGCCTTTGTTATATTTCTTTTATTCCTGTCCACCAGGCAGCACTTGCCAGCTTTATACTATGACGTTATCCAAATTCCTTCACTTGCACTGATGAAGGGCTAGTGTTGCCCGAAAGCTCTGCTAACTTTTCTGGCTGTTTACTTTATCGTTTTGATTTAGCTTTTCGCTTTTTATTTTTCTATCTCCATTGAGATCCAGCCACTGATACCCACAGCATTGTCATTTTTTTCAGTAATTTTCCTTTGGATTTATATATGTATTTCTATATATATGCGTGTGAATGTATTGATACTATGGTGAAGATAATTTGGAATCTTTTCTTCTCAATATTAATTCAGCCCACCCAACTATCAAATTTACAGCTACCAAATCCACTAGTAGGGTTGATTTTTTGGACACTATAGTGACCATAGAAAATGGTACACTCAAAACTGACCTATTCCGTAAACCCACGGATAAAAATATGTACCTGCTCCCTAGCAGTTGTCACCCTCGACACTGTACTAAAAACATACCGTACAGTCAAGCATTACGTATCAGACGTATCTGTTCTTCAGATTTAGATTTTCAGAATCGTACCGAAGAACTAACCGGACATCTCCGGAATAGAAATTACAAGAAGGAATACATCGAAGGTTGCCTCCATTACGGGCTATTATTGAGAAACATATGCCCATTCTACAGTCCACAGAACGTCTCAGGACTGTTTTTCCGGAACCACCATTATTGCATTTCGTAGACCTCCCAACCTTCGTGATATATTAGTCAGATCCAAATTTAAGAGTGAAATTAACTCTCATTACAGCCAAAATTTGGGCAGTCACCTTTGCGGCAAATCTTGCAAAACTTGTTCATTGGTTGATTCTACTGAAAAATTTGAGAGTAACCAAACTGGCCACATGTTTCGGATAAGACAATCAATTAATTGTCTAACCAAAAACGTCATTTATCTCATACTAGCAATTATACCCGCCCCAGGGCGGGTTTCAAAATTAGTTTGCAGCCTTCTCAGTACATAACACCCGACGCCAGTATCTGTGTATACTCACCAACCTCCACCCCTCTTCAATAACACCCCATACTCTATCTTAAAAACAAATTCTTCCCAGTGATGGAAAAATTCAATTCAACCTAAGCTTCGAATTGAGAGGAGTATGTATAGCTACGATGGGTCTAATAATGGTTGAAGTACGTTGTAAATTGTGTAAATGAATAGGTATCATATTGGCTGATAATTAAAATATGTAATTTAGATACTGCGGTCCACCAGCCTTCTTTCTCCTTTCACCACCCCAGCCACATCAACAAACCTTAACTCCTCCCCTGGGTGATGTGTTGAAGCCGGTTCCAGTACAAATTATGTTATTATCACTCCCAACCCATAATCCCTCAGTGGCAGTTTTCAAATATAGTTTAAAACATTCCAAACACAGTTTCGGGCATGGTGATAGGCCTACATCCCCACCCCAAACTCCCATCCGCTTCCCAGGGATGATTAAATACTTTAACATTTTCCAACAATTCTGGTGTAAGCAAAATCCTATCTCCCAACCCCACTCTCCCACAATTGACGTTTTTTTCTTGGAGGATTGGTGATGTAGTTTGAACACAGTAACAGTAAACAACATGTGTATGTTCACACACGTATGGATGTCTGTAATGAGACAATCCAAGAGACCGATACATAGCTGGATATGGATAAAGTACTTCGCTAAATGTGTAATTGAATAGGTGTCATATTGGTTAATGAATAAAATATGTATATCTATATCTATATTTCCCCAAACGCCTTGCTGAGGATAATTCAAATACTGTAAAACTTTTGTAGTATATATTTTACAATTCGATAGCCTACAACCCCGAGCCCTAGCAAAAATGTGACATCACAAACCACCACACCACCCACCCCTCCCACAAAAACCCCAGGAGTCGGGGGAATTTTTTTTAATGTAGTTTAAAACCTTCCGGGTACAATTGCCATCATTTTGATACCCCATACGTATGGTTACGTGCAGAAACAGAAATTTGTATAACGAACAAACATCGAAAGTGGGGGTTTTGACCACATTTTGGTCCCTAACTTGGATCCTAGGTGGCGGATGATGTTGAAATATAGCTTAGAACATTCCCGGTACAATTGCGGTCATTTTGATACCCCATATGTAAGATTATGTGCAGTAACAAAAATTTGTATAACGAACAAACAAACAAACAGACAGACAAACAGACAGACAGACAAACTCTCTCACTTATAATATAGATACTGTAATATTTGTGGCAAACAGTACGTCGGAGAAACAAAAACACTCTCCGTATGAGAATGACACAACATAGATCAGCTATTAAAACATTAAAGCTTGATCAACCTGTAGCCGAACATTTTAACTCAGCTGGTCACTCGATTGCAAATTTCAGAGTTATTGCAATAGACCACGATGTCAAATGGAGCGACAAAACTCGCAAAGACAAAGAAAACCACTGGGAATTACTACTTAAAACCACAAAACCTTTTGGACTTAACATTAGGAACATACTCCCAGATCGGTAAAATTATTCCATTGACTACCAAAATTTAAGTTTCAATATTAACCCCCATTTTAGCTTTTTTTAGTTCCATTCCAAAATTGTTTATACCTCTACCAAGCTACCTTCTTTGTTTTCTACTCTTATTCAGTCTCCACCCACCATTCAACACGCTGTTTCTATTGTTATATTTCTTTTATTCCTGTCTACCCAGGCAGCACTTGCCAACTCATATGCTATGACTTTATCCAAATTCCCTCACTTGCACTGATGAAGGGCTAGTGTTGCCCGAAAGCTCTAACTTTTCTGGCTGTTTACTTTATCGTTTTGATTCAGCTTTTCGCTTATTTTTTTGTATCTCCATTGAGATCCAGCCACTGATACCCACAGCATTGTCATTTTTTTCAGTAATTTGCCTTTGGATTTATATATATATATACAAATATATAAACTGAAAGACACACAAATTATAAATAAGTTAACAAACGTTTCATAAGTAAACAACTTTTTTTTAATTAAATATGCAATACATTTTGTAATAGATAACATAACAAAAAATATGCAATGTAAACATATATGGGACTCTGTAATTGTTGTTTATGTAACATTGAATGAATAAAGGGGGTGGTTAACAAAAGATAAAAAAAAAAACTATTTCACCTCAAACTTTAAAACCGTGGTACAGTATATCTACTCATTTGGCTGACCTGTGTGTTGTCATCTGTTCTTTCTCTACAATGAGCAATAAATAAACGGGGTCTTATTGGTTACATTAAGCGTGTGACTCTGATTGACCATTCTTGGGATCAAAGCTGAATCTTTCAATGATGTTGAGGCAACGCGTCGCAAACAGTTTGCTTCGTTGCGCTATTAATAGTAGCTTTGATCTGCAGTACAAGATGGTCCTCCTACTGTCTAAAAAAGGCGGGACAAACAGCATCTGTATGTATAGTATAATAGTTAATTTATTTGAATTAACAATGTACTGTAGTTTGTTTATTATCAGCATTGCTACTAACCCGCCTCTCAAAAAAACGAATCTATTAGGACTTATAAAATCAATTACGCCATTTTTTTCACAATTATAGAATTGTAAATTAATCTGTCTCGAACATTAAACAAAAATAATCGCAAATAATTTATTGAAATAGATTAAAAATAATTTACATTCTGCTCTTTCAATTCAACTTTAATTATCTCCCAACACAGTATTGTAATTAAAACCAAGTAAATAATTTGAATTAGCAGAATATGCGTTTGTTTATTACCAAAAGTGTTACCAATCAATCTCTCAAAATATAGTCAATAGGCGTTGTTATGCAATACATTTTTTGTTGTTGAAATAGCAACGTATAATATCAATAACATTGTTGATGTTTGGATGTAAAATTGATTTGATTTCTAATCTGCATAAATACAAAACGAAAAATACAAACATAAAGGGATTAGACAGCGATGTATATTTTTCATTTCTCACAAAAAAAAAGTTGGTTGTAAAACACCAATCTTTTAAAATTACGATTTAACGACAACATCCCTTTTCTCTAAAAACTGTGCAAATAATTCACATGGCTAGGCTAAGTGATGACGCCTTTTTTAGTTACACAATATGTTTATACATATTTCAACAAAGAATTAAGATATTTATCCCAGATCTGAAACATTTAAATTATTGTCTCGGCACAAATACAAAAAAAGTACTTGAAAAGAAATGCTTTCTTTATTCTGTGTATAGTAATCGCCTAAACTGTAAATGTGAATGTCTTAACAGCTATCTATATTGAGAATATAAATTTGCATTTCTATAATATGCAAGTTTATTTTCTTTCAACGGTGAACAGGAACGTCATCAAAGTATGTTTAAAAAAAAAACAACAAAAAACATCACAATTTATAATATCTATCTATAGCAAGTAAATAAGAGAAAGCAGAAAACACATCAAATATGTGAAGTTAGAAGATAGGCCTACTATTCTAAAATACAAAAAAAAAACACCAATTACAAATAAAAAAATTATATTTAGTCATTGCTGGGTATCTATGTAACCATACTCTAAAATTGATTTGTAAATGTACATAAAATGCTGTATAGTTAAACATTTCAATTGATGTATACACAAACAAAAATCTACAGCACTGTTAATGCAAAAGCAAGAAAACCATTATATTTGTTTTAATATTAAAAGACACAAAATGTATAGTATTTTAAGCAAGAATATTTTAACTTCATACAACCCCAAAGAACACAATCTGTAAAATTTCTACTATCCTATAAAAAAAATAAAAAAAGAATCTCACACGTTATTCAATTTAAAATTCTTTCAAAACAACCCCATTATTAAAATTAATAAATGCTAATAGTTATTTCATTTTTTGGAAAAAAAATAAAAAATCTTGTAAATATTCATTTATATTTAAATTCATCTGGTTGTTGTGAATTGTATTGAAGCATAACAAGAATATCAATTATTAAAACTAGTCAATCATAAACATTAACAATATCAACACATGGCACCATAAAAATACTACAATTACCTCAAAAGATTATATTTATAGTTTGCCTTAAAGAGAAGGTGATACATCAACTTAAACCTTAAAACCATTTAGCGTTTATTCAAATTCAAATCTAGAACAGCTCTAGAGATGAAGTCCAAGAATCACAGAAATGAGCTTAAAAGCAATACAAGTACTTCTACACTTGAAGTAGATATAGGGAAAAAGTTTGTTTTAACCGCACTAAACTTTTAGATCATATGCCTTGTCCAGTCTAAGTATTTGGTCAACTTAGGCCAAGATAAAATATTTCTATTGCAGCATTATTAATAAAAAGCTCTAGAATTTTATTACAATTTACTACACAAGGACTAGAACATTCTTGGCTTATGACAACATACTATGTTGGACAACAACTGTTAGTTAACCTAACATTTGGCTATTACTGCATTTCTTGTTGGTTAGTTTGATAGCCTCCCCCTGTGTTTTGATAGTAGGTACCTGCTGTTGTTGTATAGTTATGCTGTGGAGCTTGGTATGGATTGCGATTTGTAGTTTGACTTCTCACTTGTTGTCCTTCTACCCCAGTGTAAGCCACATACGTATTATGTTGATGTTGACCAACCCACGGTTGAGAGGTGTAAACAATTGATGTGGGTGTGGAGAAGGACTCCCAATATCCTGGTTGAGTCTTACCAATATCACTACCTCCAGCCACAGACATTGCTTGGAACCCATGTAGATTTTGTGGCGAGCCAGACAGTGCAGACATCTCCCTAAATGGCTCATTAAAACTTTGTACATTCGCTAAAGTGGAACGAGGAGGGGTTGAAGGGAATAGGTAGGTATCTTGTCTTGAGTAGGCTGTTGCATCTTGACGTAAGCCTTGGAACTGAGGTAGATCGTAAACTGTCTGTTGAAAGGAGGTTTGTTGAGCTTGTTGCTGCTGGGTTTGGCTACTCTGTGGAGATGCTGGTGGAGTGGGTTCACGTGGTAACCAAAGCGAGGAAGTGGTTTGTGATTGATTTGTCTGACCTAAATCCTGTTGCCAAGCTGCAACTCTAAATTGAAATAAAGTATTAAATTAGATTCAAGTGAAAGAAAATACAATTAAATTGATTGATAAAATGAAGTGATTTACATCTTTGTAATGAATGCTAATAAAGCAAACACTCAACTTTCACAATTCAAATGCTATCTTTAAATGTGAAAGTAATGTCAATACTGCATTAAGAGCAGCACTAGTAGCTAAATTTCATATGTACTTTAAGGTTTAGAGAATTTGTTGAGGGTGATTAATCATTCTTGGTTTGGTCACACATTTTGTTGTGGTGAAAGGTCAAAGGTCATGGTGAAATTATACAGTGCTGTGGGTACAATGTCATTCTTTAAAATAATTAGCCATAGCCATGTCCGAGCTTTAAACTTTTAGGCTTGTGTATTAAGGCTACTGAATATTATCCATAGTAGATTTAATTGTAAAATCAAACGCTAAACAACCAAGCAATGGCTATACATAACGCAAAATGTATCCAAAAGAAATATACAACTTGTTTTAAGATAATTATTGATGGAAAAAGGATTAAATTCAAGATTCAAGACATTTTATTGGTCCACTTAATAGTTAAAGACAACAGGATTTAAATTTTTAAATACTCCAAGTAAAAATTGATGTCTGTGGTTTTGAGAAAAGCAGTGTTCAGTCTCTTAAAAGAAAAAATGCATGCTGCTAAATACCAGTAATCCCTGGTACTAAACTACTTTTGGAGAAAAATAAAGAAAATTGATTGTGTTAAAACCTTGAAGTCTGAGGCTGCTGATGAAGTCTTTCAATCCCTCCAGGTGCCCTGTTATCATTTGCAGGTTCTCCCCATGGTACCGATGACTGTCTTGTGTTACTCTGCCACAGGTTCGTGCCAGTTCTGTTGGGTTGTTCAGTTATGTTTGATGTATCATATGAAATACCAGCAGCCTGTTGTTGGTAAGCACTTGGTGATACAGTATTTCCCCCACTGCTTCTTTGCGGACTAGGTGGTGGAGTTTGCGGAGAGCCAATTCCAGGATGGTTTCCAGTCGGAATACGGACAGGTTGACTTTGGAGGTTGGAATTGGTATACACTTGAGATTGTCTAGAAAAAAAGTTATAACTTTTTTAATACTATTTAATAAAATGTAAAATACACGAATAATTGAAATTCTACAATAGGTCTTAAGGAATAAAGAAGAGGCAGACAAAAAAAACCCAATAGGTAGACAACATCATCAAATGGACTGGAAAATCCTCCTCAGAAAGAGATGCTGGCACATAATCAAGATTTCTCGAGGGAACTTTTGAAATTTTCAATTTCGAAAAGAATCTACAACCACAATATGGGTTTAATAGAGCCGGAATAACATTAATCAAATAATAGTAATTGTACAATGTTATAACTTACATTGTATTGTTCCAACGTTGATCAGTTGAGTGGCCACCCCATTGTTGTGGACTGGACTGTTTAGGCATTTCCCATTGCAAACCTGCCTGGTGTTGTTGCTGTTGTTGAGCTTGTTGTTGAGCTTGTTGTTGAGGTTGCTGTTGCTGATGTGAAAATGTTTGCTGCTGCTGCTGCTGTTGTTGCTGCTGCTGCTGAGAGTTCCACTGCTGAATATTAAACTGTAGTTGTAACTGCTGTTGTTGGGTTAATTGAGATACATCAGGTCTTGCCTGTTCCTGGCGTGACTGTGACTGAAATCCTCTTTGCTCTAAACTGCTTGTTTCATTTTGTACACCAGTAACTTGATCTTTCTGGAATGCTGCTGAAATGTGCTGCTGCTGTTGCTGCTGCTGTAATAATGCATTTTGCTGCTGATGTTGCGCCATTTGCTGCTGTTGGAAATTACTAATAAAGGAAAGCTGAAGTTGTGTTAAGCCCTGAAGTTTCTTTTGTTGTTGGTGGTGATGCTGCTGCTGCTGCTGTTGGGGTTTTCTTGACAATGCTGATCTGGGTGGGCTCTGATTCATGGGTTTTGAAGACTTGGGTTGCTGATCAACCTTTGGCTGCATTTTGCTTGCCCAGTACGGCTTCACTTTAGCCTCTTCAGACATGGTATTAGTTGCTTTTAGTTTTGCAGAATTATTAGTAGATTTATGCTGGTCTTCAATCTCTTTAGATAACTGAGAAATCATTTTTAAAAACTGCTGTTTTTCCTCAGGGGTTTGACCTTTGTGTGTAGATGCTGGTGGTTGCTGTTGGAACACACCACTCTTTTGGGGTCGGGGACCTCTAAGATTACCGGGTTGGCCAGAATAATTTGGTCTCCCTTTGATATCCTGATTTGGATTCTGCATTCGAGGCACTCCCTGTGAAGAAATATTTCTGATAAAGGGAATGTTTTGGTTCTTAGTGCGAGAGAAACCATGTCTTGGGCCAGATGTTGCATGCTGGTGAATAAGAGGCTGGACAGCAGCTGCTGGTTTTTTGTATGTTCCTTGTTTACCATCTAATTTCCCTCCAACATGCTCACTACCAAGACCTTTTGGCCCTCCCATAGCCCACTGCCCTTCAAGCGGTTTTATTTCCTGTGGTGCTTTTCCAAGGACAGGGAATGTTGGCGACGCTTGGGTAACCTTAGTTTTGTCTGGCATGTTCTTAGATTTTGCTGGAGACATCTGCGGTTTTGTTTCAATCTTCTTTGGTATTGTAGGTTTCTCATCTGGCTTTGTCTTGTGTTCTTGTTTGTGTTCCTTCCAACATTCACCAATTGTTTGCCTCAATTGTTGATACTGATGAGGAACATTGTGTGTTATTTGCACAGTAAGCTGTCTTGGATCTCCTGGTTTGTTGCTCTTGTTACCATTTCCAGGTAATGAAACTGACCTTTGATAATTTTTCAATTGTTGGTAATCTCTTCGATTCATATCTGCCTGTCGTTGATCTGTATTGTATAAAAACAATATAATAAATTTGTTTAACAGCAAATACTACTAGCAAATTAGAAATAATTTAAGTCAGTTTCTTAGATGACAAATTGCCAATGAGTTAAACAATGTACACATGTCTGAATGTCTCCACATGTGCAAACAAACATGACTTAACTAGTTCCCTAGGTCATAACAAATCAAAAGCATAGGTCAAGCATTACTTTTGTCAACAAATCGCTGTTTTAAATCGGAGCATCCCAATTTTTAGGGTTTTTTTGGCATTCAAAATCGAGATAGTTGGCAGTAATGCACTGCACAACTTAGTAAGGAATACTCTTTCTTATTTAACACTTAAAACATGGAAAAGTAAAATGAGGTGAACAAGTAGATACAAGGCAACAGGCATGGCAGAATTAGCAAGGAAAGACCCTGTTGAGCTTGACTCTAGTCTGACCTTGTGAAGAGAGGTATGTAGTGTTGCCTTGGCTGTGGTTTAAGTAATATTGATATGGCTGTTCTGTTCGATATAACTATACCATACCTGGATTTGATCGACTGAATTCCTGATGTCTATACCTCTCATTATCCTGGTTACCTTGACGTTGAATAAAGTCCTGTTGTCTGTAACGCTCGTCTTGGTTACCTGTCCTCTGATTGGGTGTCTTTCTATCACGTTTACGTGGACAGTCCTTCACAAAATGTCCAACACGTCCGCACAAACGACACAAACGATCGTCAGGTGGTCCACAGCCATCAGTTAGTATATCCCCATTGAAAAATATGTTCTAAAATGAAATGAACTTGCATAACTATTGGCAGCATAATATTAGGAAATCATAACTATCAAACCAGTAAAAGCACCTGCTGCTACATATTATTTATTTTTTATTTAAAACATATTTACAGGATGAAAATATGGTATATGTAGCACTTGTTTTACATATGGTCCTGTTTTTAGAAATAATAGGTTAAAAAACACACATAAAAACACTTTAATTCTTGCTAATAAAACTGTAAAAATTACAAAAGAAAAAATTATATACATTGTTATAAAAGTAGGGATACATAAATTGTAATTGTTTGAAACATTTTTTGTTGCTTTTTAAAGAAAAAATAAATGCAAGAATCTCCCATGGATAAACAAGCTGCCTGGTTAAAAAAAACCTTCAGTCAATCATTATTGAACCATTAAACAGGAATACTTACAAAGTCTTGGTTAAAAACATAATGCTGTTGTGGAAGATCAAAAGGTGTACCAAAGTGTTCTCTAGCCTTCTGGAATACCAGCATAATGAAAGAGTTCACTACATAAAATAAGAATGATAAATTAATAATAATTATTATATTGTAGGACCACTATATCCATAAAGCATACAAACATTAAGCTCTGTCTAGACTATCAACATGTATGTGACAAAAACATATGAGCATATGGACATATCACTCCCATATTTAAGCAAATCACTACCATATTTGGTACCACACTTTTCTGTCACAAAAAGTTTGAAAGTGTAGACAGAGCTTTAAAACATGAATCAATACAGTTAATTCATTTTTTACCATTAAAAACACATTCCGGATACCAACCAGACTTTCTGGAAAACCAGACATATTTGTCTAGCCCAATTAAGGTGTCTAGAATTGGGAGAGTTGGCTGTATGTATATACTTATCAACATTAAACAGCTATATTGTGAATCATAAGCATATTTATGAAATGTACTCAACTTCCACATACAAATAAGTCTGGTTGGGATACAGTACTTTCTACTATCAGTTTTTGATGCAAGATGTTTGAAAGTTTAACACCCAATTGATAATCAAAATATTTAAAATTAAATTAATTTATATTTTGTGACAAAAATAACGGTAAAGTTTGATTTAATTGTCATTAAATTCAGTTTAATTAATTCAGTCCGTTGGAAAATGATTTGTGTCCTTCTTGGAATTTATTTTATCATATTAAAGTGACATTGTCGATTTAAAGATGCATTGTCCCCAAAAAATATGAAAAATAAAGATTTATAAAATCAGACTTTAAATTAACAAAGATAATAATGTTTTAACATAGAAAATAAAATAATGTTTTAACTTATAAAATGGCAAAATAAATAGTTTAATTTAACAAAAAACATAAAACACATTGGCTGGTAGCCAATTTGACATTTTTTTTTTTGGCTTTAAATTACAGTTTTTTTCAGGTAAATAATTTTCTTTTTTGATCAAATTTTTGGTCAAAGTGACACATATTCAACAAAAAACTTTAAAAAAATTATTTCTTCAGGGGGCAATTACATTTACAGTAGTGTATTATTTATAAAACACATAAATACCATACTTTCTAAGAACTCTGTGAAAGTTGGCAATTTTGTAACACCAAAGTAGATAAAACTAAATAAAACATACTTTTCCTCGACACTCCTCCTCCAAGGTTATGATCTAAATCAAAAGGATCCTCTATAGCAATTGAACGTGACGACCACAGCTTCTCAAACTTGGTTAGCAGTTTGAATTGACGAATGCTCACCACATATCTTCTGAAATCAAATTCTTCAGTGTAGAAACGAAGCAGACCTAACCACAGTTCACCAACGGAGCACTTGTTCTTTCCATAGTCTTTCCACACAGATTTCTGTAGATTCAAGTCAAAAAACATATAACCATAATTATGTATGGTGAGTAAAATTTTCAAGATTTCCATTTTCATAACATTAACTTTATATTCCAAAATTATTATATTAGCTAAACAATAACAGACTTTTAAACACATTTAGGAATGATTTGTTTTCCACAGTCTGTGGCTAAAACAACCCTACCATGGGTCATGAACAAATGGCTGGTTCTCAATAGAAATACAAACAAGAAATATTTCTTACAAAAAACGCTGCTCACTTATTGAAAAATATTTTTTATTTCAACTGTTTTTGAATGTGTCATTTTATTGTCACATAATAGTTATTTTACCTGAAAAAAATGTAATTTAAAGCAACAAATACTTGTCTGTCAGACAATGGTTTTTGGGTTTCTTTTCTTTTTTTATATGTGAATAAATATTATTTTTTTGTTACAGAAGTGAATACTCAATTTCTGTCACTTTAGTTAATTTTATTGCTAAGGTCAAATCTGGGGGTCACTTCATCACCCAAGATATTTCAATTGTGAAGTATCCTATTACAAACACAAACTTTAATGGACTGTTTCGATAATAATTCAATGAATATCTGACAGAAATGCTTAGGGATTTGTAATTTTAGCATGACATGTCCTAATAGACTCTTTCTCAGACGTTTTTTGGGTCTACTGTAGCAGCTGGAAGAATCAATAAATCATAGTGGAGTTTCCATTTTCACAAAACTGTCTGTCCTTAGAACTATAACTGCTGCTTGCTTTAGCTTCTGATTGAGTAGTCCTAATGGGACGTAGCGGGCTAGAGCAGCAGCGTGATAAAATAAGCAAAAAGCTAAACAAAATGATAAAGTGAAACAGCCAGAAAAAATTATTTTCAGCTTTCATCAGTGCAAGTCAGAATATAATGCATAAATCGCTGCCTGAGTGATTCAAAGGTCAGAAATGGCATTTCTGGTCATTTTTTACTACCGTATATTTCGGTGCAAGTCGCACCTGTGTATAAGACGCACCCCCTAACTGAGAGTAAAATATCTGTATTTTTTATATCGCCGATGTATAAGATGCACTTTATATTTCATCAAAACAATGTTTTTTTAAATTGTAATCAATATTATTTTGTAATAATATATTTTGTTATATCTACAACGGCGTCCTTTATTTAGGTTTTTTCTTACCTAGGCTCGGCCGCGCCCAGCCTCAACAACAAGTTCTTTCTAACTTGTTATTCATGAGTTTCGCACCCGCAACATCGAGTGCATGACTGTGTGTGTAACACGCACGTGTGTGGGCTAGCCTCGCTCAATCATTTCGAGAGGGCACACGTTTTCACGGACAATCGTATTCGATTAGTATCTGTGTATCCGAGAAGTGTGTACGCTAGGTCCATGCTATAATCAACTAGAGAATATACTAGTCGAATACCGTACACCATGTGGCCGACAAGAAGGGCTTGCGCTGGGGGTATGGCGGTCGGCGATCGGGCATATAACTATAAATAAATACTATTCCAATCGTAAACGTTTACAAATTAAATTTTATCGGAGCGCCTAAAACAGCTCCATAATGAACAAATCTTTTCATCATATTTAGTATAACCTTGAAAACTAGGCAGAAGCCGGTTGCAGTTACGTTAGTACACTGTAGCTAGGCCTAGCCTACTCAGGCCTAGCCAACCAACGAGGTGACGATATGTACAATCTGTGTGGTCAGTCATTTATGTTCGGTGTATAAGACGCACCCTTAATTTAGAGGTCAAATTTGCGTGTCAAAAGTGCGACTTATACACCGAAATATACGGTAAAATGTCCCATTAGACTGAATATAGGCCTAAAGGTATACCTTCTGATCAATTTGAAACCAAAATTACCTGTGACCAGTGGTTTTCAAGATATAGGGACCTATTAGTGACCTTTTGCCACATTTTCAAAATGTGTAACCAAGCCAAAAATAACTATTTGGCCACTCTAAACCAATTTCTTTGGACCTGAAAGTGCATACGAAAGTTAATCTAGCTACTAGAGTAATAAATAAATATATAATAATTCCAAAGCCAACTTATTTTAAAAAAAATGATAATGCTGTTGCTATCAGTGGCTGGATCTCAATACAAAAAAAAATACGCAAAAAGCTAAATCAACCAAAACAGCCAGAATGATATGAGATGTCAAACTTTCGGATTTGGTCAGATATTAGAACTGTAAATTGTAGAGTCCACTTACCAAATTCTTAATATCACTATAGTACCAAACATTCCTTTCATCAATAATCTTAACCTGTCGTTCACCCTTTGGATGTAACTATAAAATATACAAACAAAATATTATTTGATTAAAAACTCAATAATCATCATTTGTTATTATGACAACAATGAACAGAAGATAAGAACAATATTATCAGATACATCATCATTATGCATATTTAAGCACAAGAACTTAACAAGTATTTAATACACATTGTTTTATTCCAATTTTTTGACTTTGCAGTTTTCATGAATTCAGTAGAAAACGAGATAAAACATTAGGCGCAGGAGCCCCGGATAGCGTTACGTTTGAAAACCCCAAAAAGTGAGGTTTTCAACCATTAGCGGCATGACTGATGTGAGTGATTAATGTGTTTTACGGACGGTTTCAAGGACTATCCTACCAGTGGGCTGTTCACTGGTCAAATGATTGACACTTTGTATCACCGTTTGTAACTGGAGCTGTGACGACCTTTGTAACTGGAGCTGTGACGACCTTGCAAGAATACTAGGCCAGAATTTTTAATTGAAAAGTGCCTTGGTATTAACAATAACATGGAGATGGAAACAAATTTCTCTATCTTTCTTTCTAAAATAAATGGTCACTATAGTTTCAAACTAGGCTTAGTCCACCACATTAGTAATTACGAATCGAAACCTAAATTAAAATTGTTGTTATTCTTTGGCCGTTGTTTGATTAATTACATCTTCATGCCATGTTTTTTTTTCTCTAATGATTTGGCGATACGCTCCTATATTAATTAGGCCTACTAGCAGAGGGTTCGATGAGTTTTGAAAAGTTATGGAAATGTGGTCTAACATATAGCAATTCAGTTTTTTAAGGCCCTTCTTCCTTGTCCGAGCCTTTGGAAATATTAAAAAGTTATATTAATATAATATATTCTGTGTTTTCATGTTTTGAGAAATTGTATATCATTTCAGATGTTTCGCGCTGCGCTTTTATTTGTTTCGCGCTTCGTCTTGTTCGAGCTTCCTCCGTACATACCGATAATTAATATGATTTTTCATTTCATTTTTTGTACATTATTAAAAAATAGCATACAGAACCCCATACAGAACATACCCTTCTCTGAGAAAACACTTGTGGGCGATTCCCCGAATACGGCATGATGGAATAGCTTTGGAGACTTTGACTTTGGAGTAGGCCTAAATCGAAACGTCAAGCAACTCAACAGTTCTTTTCAGAACTAATATAGGCCTACGTGGTGTACCGCAAATTTATATCAACAAATATGTAACTTGTTTAGCACGTTTAAAATGGATAGCAAAACATATTTTTAAAAAAAACCCTGAATTATTTCAAACAGACAGCACATTAGTTCAAACGGATAGCACAATAGATAGCTCAATCAAATGGATATAACTATGATATAACTGTACTGTGCATTCTATACGGATTATCGGGTAGCACATTCTTTCAAATGGATAGCACATTATTTCAAATGGATAGCACATTAGGTAGCACAATCAAATGGATATAGTACTGTACATTATTCTATGATTATCGGGTAGCACATTCTTTCAAATAGATAGCACATTAGGCCTATTTCAAATGGATAGCACATTCTTTCAAATGGATAGCACATTATTTCAAATGGATAGCACATTATTTCAAATGGATAGCACATTGGGTAGCACAATCAAATAGATATAGTACTGTACATTAGTCTATAAGGATTATCGGGTAGCACATTATTTCAAATGGATAGCACATTAGGTAGCACAATCGAATGGATATAATTGTACTGTACATTATTCTATAGCCTACGGATTATCGGGTAGCACATTCTTTCAAATGGATAGCACATTAGGTAGCACAGTCAAATGGATATAGTACTGTACATTATTCTATAAGGATTATCGGGTAGCACATTCTTTCAAATGGATAGCACATTAGGTAGCACAATCAAATGGATATAGTACTGTACATTATTCTATACGGATTATCGGGTAGCACATTCTTTCAAATGGATAGCACATTCTTTCAAATGGATAGCACATTGGGTAGCACAATCAAATGGATATAGTACTGTTACTGTACATTATTCTATACGGATTATCGGGTAGCACATTCTTTCAAATGGATAGCACATTCTTTCAAATGGATAGCACATTATTTCAAATGGATAGCACATTAGGTAGCACAATCAAATGAATATGTAATTGTACTGTACATTATTCTATACGGATTATCGGGTAGCACATTCTTTCAAATGGATAGCACATTAGGTAGCACAATCAAATGGATATAGTACTGTACATTATTCTATACGGATTATCGGGTAGCACATTCTTTCAAATGGATAGCACATTCTTTCAAATGGATAGCACATTGGGTAGCACAATCAAATGGATATAGTACTGTACTGTACATTATTCTATACGGACTATCGGGTAGCACATTCTTTCAAATGGATAGCACATTCTTTCAAATGGATAGCACATTATTTCAAATGGATAGCACATTAGGTAGCACAATCAAATGGATATATGTAATTGTACTGTACATTATTCTATACGGATTATCGGGTAGCACATTCTTTCAAATGGATAGCAAATTATTTCAAATGGATAGCAAATTATTTCAAATGGATAGCATGGATTTGGGTAGCACAATCAAATTGAGCACATTGGGTAACATATTGCATCAAATGGGAGCCTACTGTACAGTTATTCTATTGAATTGAAATATATATTTATAATGGGTAACCTCTTCAATCAAAGACTGGTCTCCCAGAGGGCCCAGTTGGTGATCAGTGGCTGTGATAATACACCGGGGTAACCCCCCACTCGTCTCGAAAGATGTACTAGGTTCTTTAAAGTACACACGAGCTAGATGTGTATTCTATTATCGGGTGTAGCACATTAAAATTGAGAGGATAAGATGGACATCATAATTTATTATTAAGGGGCAAAACAGCAAATCCTTACTGAGGGGACACTCCTATAAAGCAGACATTAAGGGGACGGGGAACATTTAAGCTCAGTGCCAATGTTCACTCAATATATTTTCCATCACAAAATAACAAAAAAGACGAAATATTTATATCCATTTATCGTTATTAAATAAAAATGGATATCATGATAATTATGATACTTTGTTTGTCTTGAAAGTTTTCATTGGTGAAACGTTGCCTGCTACATTTTGAATTTCCGAGTCCAGATCAGTATTGGTATTCCGTGATCTATTCTAACTAATGAAACAATTTTTAGAAAATGATATATCTGATAGATATCATCTAAGTGATGTTTTACATATAAGTTATAACGTTTAACTTTTCATTCTCCAGACATTCAATTCTTTTAATATAGTTTTTGTATAACACCATATCAAGTAGTAGTAGAAATTATTGTAGGGTTTTCTTATTATTCAGTCAATTCAGTGTTTCTATACAGAAAAGAGTAGTCAGTGGCCTTAACATCAATTAATTGTATAATTTGCACCCAAGGTCGAATAGCAAGAAACTCAGGTCCAGTTACATTGGTGTTCATTGGTCAATAGGAAATGAACAGCACACTTATGGGTGGTGACAAAGTTTAGTTATTGATAAGTTGTCCTTGGGAAAAACACATTAGTTGGGTTGACCATGGGCTGACAGAGTTAACGACTTCGTAACGCTATCCGGGGCTCCTGCGCCTAATGAATTAATTAGTTTAATATTGTAAAAGAAAGGCCAACATTTGTTAAGAAATCAGACTTGAAAAATAATATACTTACATGACTGAGGGTGGGTGTGGTGGGCTTTAGATCTTTAATGCTATTGTAGATATAGAGGAACAGCATTTTTTCTTAAGTGATCAAATGGCAGTGATGGTTTAATGATTATTTAACAAGAAATTGACCAATCAAAAAAAGGACAATCATCAATGTCCTTTTATTTCAGGTAGCAAGGTCATAACCGTCAGCTATGTCCTGTTACTAATACTACTCACTATAACTATTTTTCTAGTATCATTTAAGAAAAAGCTTACCTCCTGTAGTACAGGTATGAGAGGTGGCTTGCACTGCTGTAGGTAGAACAACACCATTAAAGTGTATGCATACGATGATAGACTACCTCTGGATGCATCTCCAATCATACATTTCTGAAAAAAAAATGCGATAATAATACTAAGTTACATACATAATTCAAGGAATGAAATATACAGTCATGTTTTATTTCATTGCTTATATTATTCAAAAAGTTATTACTTTGAAAGAAGGACTTGGAATGATGTTTGTTGGCAATATTTTATCACCTTTGGTTACAATGTTAACCATCACATATTGGAAAGGAAACACTTTGATGTAATTTTGAGCAATTCATCAAAGGCTTGTAACATAGCATTTACCTTGGCAAAAGCTTTAATGGTGAATCCAAGTTGTTTAACTCTGGGATCAATGTCACTGTATGCCTTGATCATCAGTGTATTATGCTGTGCAAGAGTATTATACAGACTAATGTCACCTTCCAGCTGGCTGTGCCGATGAACAAACTTCACAATAGGAACTTTGGCAGTTGTTATTGCAAAGATGTTGTAGAGGTCACGTTTCTTCCTTAGGATATTTCCAAGATCCTCAATAATACATGGCACATTTAGTGTCTAAAAGAAAACATATGCTGCTAATTCAAGTGGATTAGAGATATAGTACAGTACCGCCCAGAAAATCAAATCTCGCGCTAAACTGCATGTTTTTTTAAAGAATTGTTCTCAGATAGCACAGATCTTAAAATATGCATCCCCATGTATATGCATATTATGTGGGTGGTGTATGTGGAAATAAAATAAAAAATCTGCTTTCTATCTAGAACAAAAATAAAATAATGTTGATGGAGCCTTACAGAAGCATCTTCATGTGTATTCATGGTCATGCAGACATCCAGATCACTGCCTTGAAACCCAAAACCATTCCTCGATGACCCGAACAATGTTAGTTTTGCCTCTATTTAACAAAATTCAATATCAAAAATTAAGAAAAGATTGGTTTATCTATTTGAACCAAAGAATACATAAACTAAATACAAAATACTGAAAATATAATTACTTAACCAACTAATTAATAGTTTTAAATGAAATACAAATAAATGAAAATTTCTAGGAAAATGAGAATGATGATTATAGGCACAATAAAAATGTCTATCAGACATCTAACTTCTCCTGGACCTGAGGGAGTTTGCTTACAATTACAAACTAGATATGAAACTCGTCACTTTGACGAGTTAGTTATCCACTCGACAGACGCCACGTGCACGTCATATGTTAAAAACTATAATAAGAGGTGGTCATGTATTTTCGCCTTGTATTATAATTATACAGTATACTGTGTATACAAGGAGTCATTAATTCTACATGATACAGAGGGCGGCAAACAACAATTTGCTCACATCAGAGCCTATGCTGGTGTACATTGTACTACTGTATATTATATGACATATTAACTGAATTATGGGATCTGCCTTTAATTCAAATATTTAACATGATGACGTCATAAAAAAAAACACAAAGATAGCAATTTCTGAAGAAAATTATCTCAGCAACAACATACTAACGTGTAGAAGAAATTTTAATACGTAAAATGTTGGTGCGCGCACATTTAAATGTGATGAACTTTGACGCAGACGATGAAAATTTGACCTTTTAATTAAACTTGTCATATGATGACGTCACAACATCCGACATGATTTCGTATCTACAATCCAATAGCTTCCAGAAAACGTTTTAATCGTGATTATCCCATTTTATTCTTACGAGCTATTACAGATTAAAATTTACTGTAAAGATGAAATTAATGACCCACGCAATTAAAATTTTTAGGCATGATGACGTTATAAAAATTAAAATATTGTTATCTCTCTACCTAGACAATATATAAATGTAGGAGAAAAAGGAATACAGATAAGCGTGATGTGCTCCATTTTTTAGTCTTATCGATGCATGATCCGATATCTACAACCCATCAACTTCTAGATTTTGTAATAAAAATAAACGGTTCACGGTTTACTTTAGAAACTATGACTGAAAAAGACATTATTTTGACGATTTTTTAAGCTTTTTCATAAAAAACGCGCACGAATTGTCTAATTCAACATGTTCGTATGCCGTTATTTAAACTGGAAAAGGTCTAAATTGTTTTCAAAATTACTAGGAAAGGCTTGTAAAATATAATTCAAGAGAAAAAAATATGTTTTTAACGCTATGTGCGTACCGCGCGCGTAAAAAATTGCGCGCCCGTGGGAATTTTTGACATAAATAAAATTGCGCTTAAGTCACGTTGCGCAACTATGACGTCATTCAAAAATAGGAGGTGCACAACTTCACGTAAATGCCCATATGCTGTAAAAGTTATGAAATGTTATGTTTATACATTTTAGAGAAACGCAACTCACAAAAAGGAAGGAAGGAAAGAAAAACTAGACATGAAACTCGTCACTTTGACGAGTTAGTTATCCACCCAACAAACGCCGCGTGCACGTCATACGTTGGAATATTGCACACAGAAAAAGATAATGGCATATTGACATGAACTGAAGAGTATGATATGTTGTTAGTACTGAATGCTGTATATTTTGTGTCATATACTATTTACAGTATCATAGTATAATCTGTATACATATTACATACAGTGTAGAATAAGTGAAATTACGGGTTCCGCCATTTATTCCAATTTTTAACATGGTGACAGTATCAAAATGAAACACTAATATAGCAATTTCGGAAGGAAATTATCTCAGCAACAACATATTAACGTGTAGAAGAAATTTGAATACGTAAAATATAGATGCGCGCTCTTTTAAATGTGATGAACTATGAAGCAAAATATGAAAATACAACTTTTTTTTATTCAACTGGCCATATGATGACGTCACAACATCTGATTAGCAAAATATTCACATGAATTCGTATCTACAATCCAATAGCTTCCAGAAAACGTTTTAAACATGATTATTAGACATGATGACATCATAAAAATTAAAATATTTTTAACTCATACGAAAGATAGTTGATTAACGTAGACAATATTAAAATCTCGGGGGAAATGGAATACGTATAAGCGAGATGTGCTCTGTTGAATGTGATGAGCAATAACGAAAGAGACAAAAATCCTATATTTTACATTCGTGTGGCCATACGATGACGTCATAACATCCGAGAGGTAAAAATTCAGCATGAATTCATATCTACAATTTATCTTCTTACATAATAAGTAGGTCACCGTTGATCCTGAAGAGCTATAATAGATTTAAAATTGGCATTATTTTTACAATATTTTGTACCTTTTTTAACTAAAACGAGCGCAAATCTAAATCAATGTGTTCGTATGATGTCATTTCAATTTGAAATGATGTCAATCTTTTTTTAAATGACTAGGAAAGGCTGTAAAATCATAATACAAGAGAAAAAAACATGATTTTCGTACTCCATGCGCACCATACGCGTAAAATTTTTCGCGCGCGTGGGAATTTTTGTCATGCTCAAAATGTCATGATCAGCGTAGAAAGTTGATTAGAAATTAATTTTGCGCATTTTCAAACTTTAAATGCACGTGCGCGCGTAACTTCTTGTAAAACATGCCATTTTTAATCCATAGAAAGTTTGCTCTTGATATAACTTAAATTTTCACTAAGTGTCAATTCAAAATGTCAAATATAACAAAGTTTCCTGCACATCTACAGGTCAATCTTATGACAAAGTTATACAATCTTATGTTGACGAGGATGAGAGATATGCGTGCAACAAAATTCCGGGAAAGAAAGAAAAACAAAGAAGATGAAAAAAAAAAAAGATCTTTACAATAACAAGGGTTATCCACAATACCTTACGGTTGCGGATAACCAAAAAATATTGATCCAATACAATAACAAGGAGTTATCCGCTCTACCAATTATACATATTATATATATATACCTGGATAGTTCCTCTTAATATGCGATTGTAAAGCATTAACGATGTTGTCGCGGGATTTATGCTCTCCCTCTTTCAATTCAAATTGAACTACAAGATAAAAAAAATTAAATCAGATAATTTAGATTGCATGCTTTTCTATGCACAAAAAAGCACAAGTTTAAGTTATACATTATGCATTTAAATTCATTTAAACGGGAAACAAGGGAATCAAGTTCCTTACACAACTTGAACATAGTGAAAAAATGACCTGTTCTTGTATGTTGAACATGTGTATTCACATAGACAGGACAAATGGCTTAAAATACAATTCGAAAAGATGGAGCAGACATAATTTAAACTCTTGCCACAAAAAACTAATAGTTAAAAGTAAAACTATTATATAGTTAATAGTGAGAGTGTATGGCGCATGATGTCATACACTTATGTCATACAGTTAATAGTGATATGTTGAACGTTGGACTACTAACTGTGAGTTTAAATACAACACGCGTCTCTCTTCTCCACCTAGGCGTATAAGTGGATAACAACTTTGCGCCGATTACTAGCTGCATTATGGAAGTACGTTTCCATACGTGTTTGATCCAAAAAAATGACTGGTGTATAATGTGACGTGCTTAGAAGCATTGTGCAATAAGCGCTATATAATCACGAACAATATTATAACAAAATTCTATAAATGTTCACAATGACACTTACGCGTCTCTCTTCTCCACCTAGGCGTATAAGTGGATAACAACTTTGCGCCGATTACTAGCTGCATTATGGAAGTACGTTTCCATACGTGTTTGATCCAAAAAAATGACTGGTGTATAATGTGACGTGCTTAGAAGCATTGTGCAATAAGCGCTATATAATCACGAACAATATTATAACAAAATTCTATAAATGTTCACAATGACACTTACGCGGTATCTGAGTGCATAACAAATCAATTCGCTTCATAAACGACTTGTTCATACGAGGCAAGGTTTTCAAGTTTGGAAGATCATCATCAGGACAATTCTAGATTAAAAAATATAATATAATTAAAGCTGAATAAAAATTTCATCTCAAATAATGGCTAAATATTTTAGCAACATTGATTTGTCTATACACAACCAGTAAAAATAGTTTAAAACTTGGTTTACACTATTAAACTAATTTGACAAAAAAGTGTGATGTGCCCAAATACGGTAGTGATATCAATGTGTCCATATTTGGGGACATCACGTTTTTTTGTCACATAAACTTTGATAGTGTAGACAGAGCTTAATGATTTTTAAGTCAAAGGCAAAATCCTGTTTTAAAGACTGATTTATAATGTTTTCAATTTCAGTTAAGTCATACTAACTATCTTAAGTGAAATTACCTTGATTGAATGACTATGCTTGTTACAGTGTGAGCAATACACCTGCACTTTTTCACCATTAGTAAGTTTTGCTACGTCAAATGAAAACTCTAAAGGTTGCCTATCTATTGAATCCTTTGTAGCATTTTTGACATGATTGTCAATTTCATCTGACTGTTTGAAAGAAGCCTCTTGTCTCTCATCTGGAGTAGTGCCTCCTTCTGCTTTCCTTCTGGCTGCTTCTTCTGCTTCATAAATTTTAACAGCTCTTTCTATAATCTCACGTCCAAACTGCTTTATCTCTTCAGGTATGTCGTCTTTTGCAGACATGTTTGCACCTTTTGGTAACGCTGTCTTTTCAGACATACTTGTTTCAGGTTTAGATGGTGCCTTTTCAGACAAACTTGTTTCATGTATAGATGGTGCCTTTTCAGACAAACTTGTTTCAGGTATAGATGGTGCCTTTTCAGACGTACTGGTTTCTGGTTTAGATGGTGCCTTTTCAGACATACTTGTTTCAGGTTTAGATGGTGCCTTTTCAGACATATTTGTTTCAGGTTTAGATGGTGCCTTTTCAGACATACTTGTTTCAGGTTTAGATGTTACCTTTTCAGACATACTTGTTTCAGGTTTAGATAGTGCCTTTTCAGACATACTTGTTTCAGGTTTAGATGGTGCCTTTTCAGACGTACTTGTTTCAGGTTTAGATGGTGCCTTTTCAGACATACTTGTTTCAGGTTTAGATGTCAGTAAGTCTTTTGCTTTTACTGCTTGTTCCTTTATTGCAGATGTTTTTGTTTTCGACTCCTTTGGTTCGCCATATTGAGGTGTTGCAAAATACAGAAAAGCCGACTTGAATCTGTCCATGACATATTTAAAGATGGACGGCGATGCCAGGCTTTTTGCAACATTCCGTTTACCTGTATTGTATGGATCTGGCAAAAAATGAAAATATGTTCACTCTTTATATAACAACATATTATATTAATTTCTTTATAATTAGTGTTTTCTATCTGCTTACTCTCCACTTCATCACGTATTGCCTGTCTTTTACAGTACTCTCATTATCCTTGATAAAGAAATAGTATTGTTTGACATGAATATCAAAATGTTTATTTCTTAAATAATTGAGAATGGCCTACTTTACCCACATAAATTGTTGTAGGTTATTTGTTTGGATTATAAATGTTTCATAATACCAGTAAAAATTATTGTAATTTCAGTCATGCTTTGTCATATTTGCGTTAGACAATTTACAACATTAGGAGGATAAAAATTACGGATAAAAGCCTAATTTTTCATGTTACATCCTAGATTTTGCATGACGCAACATCAAGAAATGATCTCTACAATATATTCTGAATCCACTGTATAAGTTTCCATAGGGTACGAGCTTAGAGTGAGGGTGATTGAACCATTACCTTCTATTGCAAGACGTTTTTTGGATATTCGCATCTCCTCTCTTGTGATTGACTCTGACTTTCTTATTGAAATAACTTCCTCTTCGATAGGATACTCAATACTATAGAACTTTAGCATTCCAAGCCATAATTCTCCTAAACTTTGGGTATTTGCCGTCTTGAAAGTGTCAAACTACACAGAAACAATAATAAAATATTAGTAAGTCTGCCCCGCAAAATATGAAAAATTAAGATTTATTTAATCAGACTTTGAATAGGTTATATTATTTATAATTTATTTTTAAGTTATAAAAAAATAAATAATGACAAATGATAAAACAAATGATTAACAGTAATAGTAACACTATTTACTAAAAATGATGACATCATCGGTCAGTTTATGCGTACGTAAAATCCAGGGAACGTAAAACATAAGTTCTACTGTATTAGGCCGCAGAAGGTGTGCCCAATGCTGCATTGGATTACAAATAATTAGGGCAAAAATTAGGTTAAATAAAATGAAAAAAAAATGTGAAGTATTTGTTTTGTTTGTTTTATCTTTATACTGGTTGACCTCTTCAGTCAAAGACTGATCTCCCAGAGGGCCCAGTTGGTGATCAGTGGCTGTGATGTACTAATACACCGGGGTAACCCCCTACTCGTCTCGAAAGATGTACTAGGTTCTTTAAAGTGCACACGAGCAAGTTGTGTACACTGGACCTACGGTTTATAGTCCTTATCCGAGAAGACTCGTTCTACCACCAGAACCATGGAGTGAGTGAGCCTCGAACCCCTGCCGATGTTATGGCTACGTGATTACGGTTCCACTGTCTTAACCGCTCGGCCACTCACTCACTCTTTGCATCTGGTAGCTAAATTAAAACAGCCTATTGGCACAGTACTCATTGCTTCTTTGGGCTCAAATCTAGACTATCCCTACCAGCACAAGTAAAGTATAATGCGATTGAAGTATTGTTTTAAATAGTAACACAAAGGGGTCTTAATCAGACTCACCTCATTAAGAAAGGGAAGTACAGGGTTGTCCAGTTGTTGCAAGTAAAAGATTGTCATGAGGGTAAATGAGTACGATGGTATACTGCCATCACTCTGGACATCTATCTTGCAGAGACGGGCTAGTTTACGAAAACTGATTGCAAGTGGTTTGACACGACTGTCAAACTCACTATACTTTAACAGTAGTTTGTTGGTATTGTATGCATGCTCATTCATAATGCTGATCTTACCAGTCAAGCCACTGAAATAAAGCAAATGTAAAGTGGTTACCAGTATTTACTTAATGGTTTTTTCCTAATACAAACTGTTTTAAAAAATTGCTGGTAAACGGAAGCAGTGATGTGGGTTCGATTTGGTTTTGTTTTTTATTCGTTTTTTGTCAAATTTATCAATAGTATTTAGGTTTAACACTTTGACTGCCATGTTTGGAAACACAACGCTTGACTGCCAAACACGAAGATCTTCGTGTTGCGCGTTTTTTTATGAAATCCGGTAGATAGGTTAATTATTGGTATATCCTATAAATATGGACACTATATTCGGTCTGGACCGTCAATATTTTACTTTTTGAAAGTAACTAATCTGGTTACGAACGATTGTCAAAATGGTACCTGTCGAAATAACATACACCGCGCATCACAGTAGCGCGTACAGCGATGGTTTGGCGCATTGTGTATCGGTCGCGCTAGCTATGCCGCCGAAGCATTACAAAGGTTTTTGTGGATTGGCATGTTTGTTTGTTATCTGAATAAAAAATAATGGATGAATTTTCAATATGAAGTCTTTAATTTTATTATTGTATGTATACCCTAATTGTTTTGGTGTTTCACTGTAATTAAGTGGCCGAGTTTCACGCAACAAACTTGTTTAGAAATGATATGAATATTATCAGGCCTAAAAAAAAAAATAGTTTGTTTGCGGTCATCCGCCCCCCCCCCCTTCTAATTTGGCAAAAAATTGGGGGCGGAGATACGAAAAAAGTTTTTTTTTACGTTGAGGGCGCTTTAAAAAAAAAATTGTTTATGATTTTTTTTGGCCGAAAAGGTGTAAATCGCGTGTACGAGGATCAAACAATTAAAATAACAACGTACCGTATATTTTGGTGTATAATCGCACTTTTGACACGAAAATTTAACCTCTAAATCAAGGGTGCATCTTATACACCGAACATAAATGCCTCAACACACAGATATCGCCACCTCGTTGGCTAGGCCTGGGCTTTTTAAAAAGGTAAGGCCTAGCTGGGCCTATTACTAAGATTAGGCCTAGCCTAGCTAGTGTACTAGCGTAACAGCAACCTGCTAGTTTTCAAGGCATTAGCGTGACTTTGTACTAAATATGATGAAAAGATTTGTTCATTATGGAGGCGCTCCGATAAAATTTCATTTGTAAACGTTTACGATTGGAATAGTATTATAGTTATACGCACGATCGCCGACCGCCGTACCCCCAGCGAGAGCGAGCCCTTCTTGGCAACCACATGGTGTACAGTATTCGACTAGTATATTCTCCAGTTGATTATAGCATAGACCTAGCGTACACACTTCTAGGATATATACATTGCCCGATACATAGATACTAATCGAATACGATTGTCTGTGAAAACGTGCGCCTCTCGATAAAAAGATCGAGCGAGGCTAGCCCACACACACGTGCGGTCATGCACTCGATGTTGCGGGTGCGAAACTCATGAATAACAAGTTAGAAAGAACTGACGGAATGGGGGACTTCCCTTCTTGCTGAGGCTGGGCGCGGCCGAGCCTAGGTGAGAAAAAACATTGTTTTGATGAAATATAAAGTGCGTCTTATACATCGACGATATACAAAATACCGATATTTTACTCTCAGTTAGGGGGTGTGTCTTATACACAGTTGCGACTTATACACCGAAATATACGGTACACTAAATTCTAAAATATTTAATTAGGCCTGCTAACAACGACCTACTGTGTAGTAGTAGGCCTAGCCTAGGCTAGTTTAGACACAGGGCCTAACACGCCCAAAACAGAATTAAAGTGTGAACCAAATTATGAATAGATGTTTGAGCTCGTTGTTTTATTCAGTGTGTTTTGTTACTCTCAAATTCGCGTACAATTAACAGAGAAATTAACATTATAAAAAAAATAAAAAAAATTTTTCTACCCGCCCCCCCCCCCCCCCAACCCTACCAAAAAAAAAAAAACTTTTTAGGCCTCATCAGTTTACTAGCCAGAGTAGTACTAGGCTAGGCCTAGTCGTAAAACGGTTCCGGACCAACTTTAGGCCTAGTTAACTAGGCCTGGTGTCTTTACTATGTGGATTTTGGCGAAACATTGATTTATAAAATGTAATTGTAATACATTTTTCGATAGTGATAACTTGTTTTTATAGGCCTATCGGTGCCGTGTAAGTAACTTTTTCGTTGTTTGTTAATCTCACCGGGCAATATTTTCATATTCTGATGCCTTGCACAAAATCGCGAATATCTCGACTGTCTAGCGCAAAACCACGAAAAACTCAAAAAGTGGGTTACTTTCATTTTACTATTACGATTTACATATTGCGATTTGAAAATCGTTCTTGGTACCATTGTAAAGCTAAAATCTTTATGATTATTTTGGTCTAAATTACATGTAAATCAGATCACATAAATAGTTTCAATCAGCTTTAATAAAAACATCGAATTGGGCTAAAAACGCTGGCGGTGGCAGTTTCTAACTGGAAAAACCTCTGGCAGTCAAAGTGTTAAGGTTAATTTGTTTCATGGTTTTCACAAGCGCCTTGAGCACCAGGATATGTCCGCTGTATAAATCTTACTATTATTATTATTAAACTCAATGTCACAAACACTCAGAAACTAACAATCAAATACAAGTAAACCCAACAATATCAAAGTTGTTAACAAAGTAAAAGTTTTTACCTTTTTGGTTCTATGAAATCTATACATGGAAACTTGGACTCAAAATCTGGTTTTACACTTGAAAACAATGTACCTGAAAGATGAAAAAAGTGCATAAATATCTAATTATAATCATTTCACTTATCTATTAAATAAAATGTATGGTTATTTGTTATTCATTTTACTTCAAAAAATTATTCTTCATGACTATACTTAGTTTTTTATATTGCCATTAAAAGAAAAAATTAGTAGATATAATTGAGCAGACCCTTACTAGGGTTTTAATTAATTTATCTGAAATATTAAATAAAGACAAAAATGTTTACCATTATCATTCATAACAGAAGCTGCATCTACAAAGCCTTTAGCAGCCTTGTGTTCTTCCTTACTATCAGCAGGCAAGATAAGCTCGATGTTAAGATCACAATTTTTGAAACCAATTCCACTCAGTGAAGAGCCAAACAAACGCAAATCAAAACCTGTAACATAAATACATCTACAGTCTAGTACAGTAATGGCAGACAATGCAGGAATTATAGTCACAGCTGACTGTCGGATTCTCTTCCTTAACCAGACATTATTTAAAACAAATAATGAATCTTTTGTATTCGTGCAATGGTACAACACATTTTATTTGCCAGTGAAATATGGAATGATTTGTATCATCACACACATAAAAACATTACTTGTATATCACACATATGCACCTTTCTTTTATGCAAAAGGAGTATTGAACATTTTTTGAATAATATTAAAGGTTCCTACAATAGGTCTATTGTGATTTTGTTAATTAGGATGTTATGAAAAAGGTTAAATTCAAATACAATTGATCAGAAAAAGCCCGAAAGCAAGCAATTATCATACCTGGCATCTTTTGCTGAAATTCTGTTTTCATTTTTTCAACAGTTTCTCTTCTAGTTTTCATGTCATCTTTAGACAAGGCATCCTTTTCCACAACAGTTTGTAAAAGTTCACTGAGGACGTCTAAATGAGCAGGCTCAGGTTTTGTCACTTTTCTTATGGCTTCATCAACTTTTATACTCTAAAGTTAAATTAATAATATTGTTTAAGTTATCAATTGTATTAAAACATCAAGGCTACAAATCATGAAATTAAATAAACACATTCAATGAAATGAAGAAAAAATAAAATAAATTCTAACCTTGAATGCTTTAATATGTTTCTGATCATTGACATGCTTGTTACAGGCGCTGATGTGATCACAATGATATTGACAAATTCGACAAAAAAACTTTGCATTCGGAAACTTAGGATTTTTCTAAAGCAAATTGAAAATGTTAATTATAGCTTAAAGTATGGTGTTAAGATTAAAATTGTGAAACGAATACAAATATATAATGTACAGTACTGTAAAAACTGCATGTTTAAATTATTCACATCTATCTATATATATATATATAAAGGCAAACACAACAAGTTTGTCCTCTATGCTCGCCACGGTACAACATCCAATTGGTGTGAATTTTGCAATCAATATCAATCTTGCTACGGAGATGGTCATGGGCTACATAAAAACCAAATATTTACTGAATTATGACTTATTAAATATTTAAAAAATTTCCTCTGGATCAAAAGGCTATCATATGTGGAATGTCCAGAGGGCGTCATTCAAGACTACAGTATAAAAGAAGGAATATCGCAAATGGCAGCATTACAGTTTAGAGAGATGAGTCGATAGGTTAGGCACAATTTTTAACTAATTAAAGAAAAGCCACGCGGTCGTGGATTAGTTCACTTCCATTTGTAATAATAAACATTTATGATTTTTTATGTAGGCCTTTGAACTCTATTGTTTATATCTTTCTAAAATTTGAAGCATAGGCCCTATGTTTACAGTATTGGCTTTCTTTCATTCTTAGTGTGTACGAAATCGTACATTGGTTATGCCACCTGTATTTTAACATTGGGAATGCAAATTATTCGTTTACGTATAAGGTGTTATTATTACTATAACCTTATGCTACCACGTTTTTATTCTACAGTACACAATTCAATGTTATAACCGAGGTTTAAACATAGTACAGGTATTCTTCATTATTCTACTAATCCACCAGATAATTACCAGCTTATCGTTGGTACAGAATCGTAATTATAATTACAACTACCTTTTGACGCCTATCATAATTTGTTTACTCTGGATTTTCTAATTTGTAATAAAAAAAGTATGTAAATGTATTTTCATTTTACTTTGCAGTGCTTACATCACTTTACATGATGGATAAATTGTACCTACTGTATAATACTGTTACCGACCGTAAACATTCATGCATACAGTACAGTGCATTTAGCCTACCAGACGTACAGTACTGTTGAACTTACTTTCTTTCAATTCTTTGTATCAATAGATTTAAATATAGAAAATGAGACTTCAATTGGAACTCTTGCATGTAAGTTTATATCCATTTGATGACAAGTTTCTCGGTGTCATTGAAATTTGTTAGTCATTGGTGCTCACACCCGTCGCAGACGGGTACTAATGCAAGTTTGATATGTACATTTGTGCATTTATTGAATAAAGGCTCAGAAAAGTTGGTGATGAACTCTGATCAACTTGGACATGACTTTATACTATCTGTTCAATAAAAAATGAAAGAGTGTTTACTGTACTTTACACTTACCTTCTTCAGTTTGAACACATAGTCTTTTTCCAGGTTTTTTTCTACTTTGCTTAGGGGTGTTTGAGACTCTGCTGCAGTGTTAGATTTGTTTTGATCAACTTGGCGAGTTAACTCATTAGTCTTGCCATTCTCTTTAGCAGGGGTCCTATTCGCCTTTTTTTTCTCTTTCATTTTCTCTTCTTTCTTGGACACTTTCTTTTGTTTCTCTTTATCAGGTTTTTTTTCCTCCGTCTCCTTTGCAATTTCTGGTATTGTTTCGGTTTCTTCAGGTTTTGATAGAGTAGTATCTTTTGGTATTTCACTTTTTCTTTCATTTTCATCACTTATATCCTCTTCAGTTACTTCCGTCTTATCATCTACTTTAATACCACCTTTCACATCCATATTCCCACTGGTATCTTCTTTCTCAACCATGGTGTTCTTTTCCTCACCTAAATTATCTTCATTGATTGGAGCAATACAGATTTCTTTAGGTTCTGTCAGCTTTGACGGTTCCTTAGTAGTAGTTTCGTCATTACTTTCACATTTATTATTCACAACAGTATTATCAGTGACCTTTTGATCAACTTCAATTTGTGGGTGCAAGTTCTTCACCTGTTTATCATCTACTTGGTTCATTTCACTTTCACCTTCATCCTTTTGATAGTCATTCACATTCTCTTTCTTCCCCTCTTCCAATAGATTCTGGTTTTCCTCTTCAGCTTTTGCTTCAATGATTTCTTCTTCTGCATTTTCTTTCTTATCATCTTTGCATAATTTTGATTCTCCATCTAACTCATCCATCATTTTACTCTCTTCTTCTGTTTTTACTTCTTCTGTTTTCACTTCTTCTGTTTTCTCTTCATCATTATTCTTCTCCTCTCTTATCAATTTAGCATCACCTACATCTTTCCTATCATCCATGGCCACATCTTCCATAGAAACAGTCTCTTTGTTATCGTTATCATCTGACACCAAATGTGCAGTATCACCTCCTGGCGATTCCATAGTTAAACCATAAACTGCAATGTAAATAAGATTTATTTAGTGGTGGTCACATATTGTTGTTTTACATTCTTAATTAACTGCAATAACACATTATTGAACCATAGGAGGTCAGTCCTGTGATTATGCAATTACCGATTTAGGGAGGCAAGTTAATACATTTTTGGACCGCACATCCAGTCAGTCGATAAACAATGGCAACAAAAGATCCTTTAAAAAATTAAAACTTCATTCTAAATATAGTCTCAAATCATGCAGTCAATTGCATGATGGGTTGCCGACAAAAGGCCATAAATGAATACATACCTAGATTTTTTCATTAAATGCAATACTCTGTTGATCAAATGTTTTTTTTTTGGTTCTACAGTGTAGTAGTCAACCACGGCCAATAAACTTTAGATATTTATACTTTTTCTAGTTTAATCAATCATCACCGACTAGAAGACACTTTAAACTTTAGAAGATTAAATTTGGATAGATGAAATACTCTTTTGCATGCAGGGTAATTGATTCTTGGAATAGTCTCTCGTATGAGGTGGTTAATGCTGCAACGTTGAATTTTTTTTTATAACTCTTTCCAACAATCATTTTTTCCAATATAATTATAATTTTCCATAAAACATACACAACAATTATCATTGGATCCTCCAAACCTTTGCCAGCAAACACCGTCCTTGTTTGTATAATATAGAATGGATATAGTATAGAATAGGATAGGAGGGCATGCATCATTCAAATAAGATTAAGAATCAAGCAACAAGAACTAGGCCCAGTTAGAAGAGTGAAAATTATGGATCACCCAAAGAATAGCATGCTGGAAGTTTGTCCTAATAATAATATTAAAAGTATCTCGCTTTCCATACGCTAGGCCTAGCTGCTTTATAGCTATATTCCGCAATAAACCATCGACACCATTGGTTAGAGTTTATGCCGTGCGTGTAGGATATACCACCGCCAGAGCCTAAACTGCTCACCCTGGAAAAAATCACCATCCTAGAAAATGACTTTAAACCTTATTAAAAAATATATAAATAAATGTTATGCCACCTCAAATAATTTGCTCACAACTATCTGCCTAATATGATACGATATACCATGTATTACTAACCTTGATAATTTAATTTTAAGTCATTAAATACTAGGCAAATCCTTAAAACTTACCCTTTCCTAGCCTGCTTGCTGCTGCTTTACAAGAATCAAACCGCCCTCATCAGTTCACCTCTCTCCACAAAGCATTTGTTATCTAGGCCTACAACACATCAATAATAATATAATTCACTTTGCTTTGTAACTAATGTAAAAAAAAAATATTTTTAATATTTATTTTTATATAATTTTAAAACAAATAATTATTATATTATTTTTATTAACATTATTATGAATCTAAAGAGTTTACTACAAAACATACAATGCGCGTGCGTAATATGATTTAGACTCTCGACCCTTTTCCATGCACAAAAAACGAATCACAAACGTATACACGGGACGTACAGATTGCATGTTGTTTATATCATATGCAGCGCGTCGCTAGCCTAGGCCTAGCCTATATTATGATCAAATTTCACGATTGTTTATATTGTCATCATTGAGAGGGGGATCGGTTTATCAATCACGTAGTTCCTCGGTTCGAATTAGAACAGTAAGTAAGGCAGTAGTAGCCTAGCCTAGTAGTACTATAGGGGTCTACTCTAGACTAACTAGCTAGGCCTAGGCCTAGCTAGGCCTAGGCCTAGTGCTGAAATCAGCGATGTCCAGTCATCATTCTGAAGATAGGCTAGGCCTAGCCTAATAAAACTAGTAGTAGTAGGCCTAGGCTAGATAGAAATAGAGGGGAGAGGCGTAGCCGTAGGCTAGTAAAAGGCTACTCAACTCCGAGAGAGAGTAGGCCTAGGCTAGTAGTTCATATTTCATAAAATAAAATCGCCGTGGTTAGGATTCCGGCACCGGAACTCAACTGCCCACCGTTAGGGAATCCGACACGATATTGCGCATGCCCAGAACTCTGGGAAGTGAATTATAGCTTGCACTAATAGTGCCACACACCACACCAACGAGAGTCGGAGTGTTATAGGGATTTACTGTAGCCTAGATAGTCGAGTCGTTGCGCGAGCGAGAGATGGATGAAACTTGGCCTATGCCATACATGAATTAATAATTAAAATACGACTACGCCACGCGTCAAAATAATTATAATGATATTAATAAGAATCGGTATCTATCTAAGAATCGTAATGCTGTTTTTAACGTTGCGACCCCGAATTTCCGAACAGTTTTTTCACATCCACGCGGTGGCTGCCGTCAACAAATCAACTTGTGATTGCATGTTATGTACAGTATATTAAATGCGTTATGAAAAATCATAAAACTAGTCATGTAATTATATAATTCATAATGATATGAAGTTTATATATGAATGAACAACCACTTTTTAATTACAAAATAAATAGGCCCACTGGTCACGCCTAACTGGTAGCCCTAGCCTAGATTAGTGGATCCCGCATTAGTAGGCATCTAGGCTAGTTCGCCGTGTGGCGCAGCTATGAAATGATCCATCGCTGTATAGTCAAAGAATTGGTATAGTATAGAGTCGCCGATTACCTCGCTCTGGGCATGCGCAATAGCGTGTCGGATTCCCTAACGCTGGGCAGTTGGGTTCCGGTGCCGGAATCCTAACCACGGCGAAATAAAATTCCCGCCGCCGGCTTAGCCCTCTATTTTCTAGCCTACCAGTGCCACCTGAGCTCGCTACACTTTAGTTAGGCCTAGGTAAGATACCTACTAGTACTCTAGTGTGGGATTACGGTCGAAGCGGCCGCCAACCAAAGCGGCCGCTAGTTCAATAACGGTAATTTGTATGGAACGCCGTGTGCGCTTTGATTGTCGTTGTTTTGTAATTTTGGATTGTCATAATTGTTTCGATCGACAGGTTTTCTTTTCCTCGGACGTAAATAACAACCTACATTATTAATATTATGTAATTTATTCTCGTTTTTTACAGATTGAATGTGATACGTTCTTTTAAACGAAATGGCGAATCGATGATTACTTACTTTAACTGTTCTAAATGATATAGGCCTATATGTTTAATAAAGTCAATAAAATACATTGTGGTGTTTGTATTATATATTTAAAATATAATATATAATAAGCCAATTATAATAATATATACATTTTTTCAATAAAGTATAACAAATATATATATTTGTTATTGTATATTAATATAGTAAAGTAACTACTGTAAGTAGTACATGTTCGCAAACATAATTTAATTACAATAACATGATGACATCAATTTATTTATTTAATATCCTAAATTGTTTTATAGTATACCTTCAGATATATAAATATTGATCAATTTAAATGAGTTTTAAATAATAAAATAAGATGCAAGTGTCTGTACGGTACGGTAATTAATTACGCGAATTTCTGCTTATAACTCGACTGGCGGCCGGCCAGGAATAGTGCTGTAGAAGGTCGCGTTTTTGTCTTTACGTTGCTTTATTGAAAACACAAACAATGTATTACAATGGAATAACACTTAAATGTATAACACACCCTATTACTAATCAATAAAAACAAGATTCGATAGTACAGTGTAAACTAAACGAGATATAAAAATTCGGCTATACCGTACGTAAATTATTATTGCAATAATGTATAAAGATTCGGCAATACCGTACGTAAATTATTAATGCAATACTGTATAAAGATTCGATGGTATGTAAATGAGATATAAATATTCGGCAATACCGTACGTAAATTATTATTGCAATACTGTATAAAGATTTGATAGTATGTAAATGAGATATAAAGATTCGGCAATACCGTACGTAAATTATTAATGCAATACTGTATGAAGATTCTATTGTATGTAAATGAGATATAAAGATTCGGCAATACCGTAGTACGTAAATTATTATTGCAATACTGTAAAAAGATTCTATGAGATATAAGGATTCAGCAATACCGTACGTAAATTATTAATGCAATACTGTATAAGGATTCGATAGTATGTAAATGAGATATAAAGATTCGGCAATACCATACGTAAATTATTAATGCAATACTGTATGAAGATTCGATAGTATGTAAATGAGATATAAATATTTGGCAATACCCGTTGTACGTAAATTATTAATGCAATACTGTATAAAGATTCGATAGGAGAGTGCTCAAGAAACGTCGGGTCAGTTCAACGTTATTTTTTATGTATTTAAAAAAAAAGGAGATATAAATAAACAAATAAATAGTACGTAAATGAGACATAAAGGTTCAATAGTAAGTATGTAGATTATGATGCAAACGTAAATTATTAATGATTCGATAGTATATGTAAATATATTTAGTTAGTTAATATTAAAATACAAATAAAATATACATTGATTTATCGGCAGGCAAACTTAATTATTATTGAAATATAAAGATTCGATAGTACATGATTTGGCTTATATTTATTGGTTTTACCATACATACAGCTGTACATAGGCCATGACATTGACAATCAAAGATTAAAGCGCACATGGCGTTCCATACAAATGACGATATTAAACTGGCAGCCGCTTCAACCATACTCCCAAGTGTGCTACTGCTAGCAGTACTATACCATAGATCGTATAATACTCACGGATTAGGCCAAGTTGAGCAGCCGCCAGAAAAACGTTATTTTCTATGGAACGCCAAATGCTAACTTTCGCTGGTGCTCGTTCTATTTATATTAGGGATAACGATGTACATTCAAAAGTTTATATATCATGGTTTTTAGTATATATATTATTAAATATTATAATTAAAGAAATAATTATGAAAATCTGGCTTGTAGATTCCAAAATATAAGGCCTAAAACATCACCGAAAGTGATCGTTTTAGCCAAAAATGTTGCCCCTCAGTCGGCAGTTGTATGAACTAGGCCTACTCCTTTTTTCGGTAAAATAATTACATAAAATCACGTTTTTTAGTAAAATATTTTGTGTATTAACATTGTAAAATTCAATAAAATATGATATTAAAAGATTAGTAAATAAAAAATAATATTTATTTAACCTCATTCGAAGAATGTTAATACTCTATTAATTAGTCCTGAGAGACAACGTGACTTTACGTGGTAGGCCTACACGCGGAGGTATGCACTCTCGGAGTGTCTTTCTAGTTGTAATATGTAATTATATATTATTTATTTTCATGACACAATAAACCAAGACCATGAACTTATGTACTAGGACACCACCCTAATCACTACGCGAAATGTCGTAAAAGACGCATGCACTGGGCGTTTCATAGAAATCACCGGCGGCTCAACTTGTCGGCGGCCCAACCGGTCATATCCCATACTCACCTAGTGTAGAACTCATCGTGGTACAGACAGAGGACTAGCCTACGTAGGCCTAAACTAATATTAATAATAATACTTTTCTAAAAAGGTCAGTTGTGTTGTGGCTAGAAGAAGTTGAACATTCACAAGTATTACACAATAAATAAACAATGACTGGTATTCGCATAATTCAAGTCACAAATGTGTCGCCATCAGCCTCGGTTGATCAGATGAAGACGTTGTTTGAATTTCTAGGAAAAGTTGAAGATATTTTGTTGGTTCCAAGCCCAGAGTAAGTTTATGTTGTTTAATAGAAAAATTAATAAAAAGAATAAAATAAAAGGAAGTCCTAGTGAGATCAAATGTTATTTAATGTTGTTTTGATAATTAATTTAACATTTTATACATTTTTTAATATAAAAAACTGTCAAAATACTGATTATGTTTTTTCAGAAACTGAGGCCTGCCCTCTGTGATACTAAGTCATGCTTTGTTGTTGTTGACGCGTTGTGACAAATGAGAAGTTGAATAATATTTTAATTTAAATTGTTTCTGGAAAGAAAAATATATATAAGTTAAATTTACAACTACTATAAAGCATTTTAATAACATGTACTTTCATTTTATCATAAAACCCTACCAGGCAAATATTAGCATGACCACTAGCCAATCCTTGCAATTTTACCCACTATTATGGATAATAATTTTGATGCTTTCATTTTCTTATCAATATAGTGATTTGCAAGCACAAATTTGCTTTGCAAAATATGCTGATGAAAGTTCTGTTGCAGTTGCTCAGCATCTTACAAATACGGTGTTTGTTGACAGAGCTCTCATAGTAGTTCCCGCAAAGGACAGTAAGTAATCACAAAGAATAATTATTATGGACTTAACGCAACAGGACAGGAAATGGAAGCTGACAGTAATTTAGATAAACTAACCCCAAGTCTGTAATTATTGCCTTTTTTATTTTGGTCCACCAGTCGGTGTTTCAATTTTGGTCTGGAAATCAAATTTTCAACCGCAAACATCAGATAAGAATGACGTAGGTTATCATACCGTATTTACCTAATGCTCCTTAAAAACGAAGGACTGCAGTTTATAGTTAACTCTTTACAAGAGTATGTAATGTGGCCATTATGAATGAGTAGTTGTTACAAATTAATTACATTAAAGTTATTGTTGCAGCTTTTAACAATAGTAGTTGTTACACACACCTGTCTCCTTCCGGTTGCATGAAGTCCTTATGATACCGATGATGACAGAAAGACATTACGTTTGTTTACCATCAAATATACCTACGCCAACCAGTTTACACAATACAAGACTTTTATTGAAAATAATTAATAATTATTGTGCATATGTGCAATTAAAAATGTAGCTCACTATGTAACTTACTTACTTAATGTCATCCCACGACGACTTAATTCTTAGTGGGTGCCATGATAATTTGTCTCCACACATCTCTATCAAGCATGCTCTTCCTCAGTTCACTCAGGTCTAGTTTGGTATCTTTCAACAGAATGTCGAGCCAAGTCAGTTGAGGTCTTCCCACTTTCCTTTTATCTTCTGGTTCCCAAAGGAGAACTCTTGAGGCTGGCTCAGAGCTTCTCATAACATGACCGGACAGACCCATGCGACATCTTTGAATGATGGTCGTAAGACGGGGAAGGTTGCCATATAGTGTCTTGTTGGTGGCGTGTGAGATGTTTTGGACTATCCTCAGCATGCGGGTGTATGCTCCCATCAAATGATTTTGAGAGCAATGAAGTAAGACTCCATGTCTCACTATGTAAAGTGAATGAGAATTTTGTTTCTATTATGAATGTTTTTTCAGACACTTTTCCAGATGAAGAAAAGGCTTTGCAAATCTTACAGAATGGAGGTGTAGCAGGAGGCCAGAATGGTGCAGGACAGGTATACTATTGAATTTAATTTATGAATTGATCGGACCCATAACAAGTTCTTGCGCTTTGTCGGCCCAGCAGCCAACCTGCCTCCTATTGTTTCCCGACATCTAGGAGAGCAAGACAGGACTTGCACTTCCTGTATAAATGTCTTACTTCTAAGTTTGATTGTGATCTTGTTTCGTTGTTTTATTTTAATGTTCCTGTTCGTAATCTTCGTAGTAAACCCTTTCTTCATGTTAAATTTTCTCGTGTCAATGTTTGTAAAAATGGTATTTTCTGTAGACTCTCGTCATTGTACAATTCTTGTATTTTAAAAAATAATTCTTTAGATATTTTTAACTGTAATTGTTCTCAATTTAAATGTATTATTAATGAAATTATTTAAATTTTCTTTTTCATTTGTATATCTTTATATTGGCTCATATTTTATAGTTTAGCTTTTATTTTCAACCTGTTATTGGTGTTTTACACTGTTGGTTTGATATAAAGAATAAATGAACTGATCATAATTATTATCTCTGTCACTTAAGAACAGCTCAGGAGACAAAAACACTATACAGTACAACCTGCATTTTATGTACGGTACAGGACCAAAAGATATACGTAAAACATGGGATTCGTCAAATTCAAGTTAACCTTAAATTAAATTGACACCAACGCGTAAATATATAGCTATATAAGGTGCAGTATTTGCCTATTTTACGTACAGCAGCTTCTATGTAGCCTGTAGAGAAGTAGAATGTGGTGCAGAGATGGCCATAACATAACACGGCAGGCTATGCGATGATAAAAATATTTTAAATAAAATTCAGTGTATTTAAATCTATTATATCACATTTTCATCTATCTTCAAACAATTTCTATCAATAAACACAGTTGCTACTTTTTTACAATGTTATTCTCTGCATCATGTGTGAGTGGCGTATCAGATCCATGGCTCTGCTGCTGTTAAATTGCACCTTGTTCAATTTTATAAGCACTGTTAAATGATGGACTATCACTAAATAAAGCTTAACACTTTTAATAAATGAAAAATCCACAGAAAACAACATGTATTAAATTGTCATATTATCGTAAAATCAAGTGAACATAAAATCAGGATTTGTAAGATAAAGGTTCTGCTGTAATGTATTTTATAGGATATACCAATTCACCATATTATTACAAAGTAAGAAAATAAATGGTTTAAATTAAGTTATAGTGGATTTACACTACATTCTAGTTAAAATGTAGCTTAATTGTTGAAAATGTATTTATTTATAAGTATTTGTTTTTGTAGGGTGCAGGATCCAATTCCGCATTTGATGCAACTCTTGCTGCTCTGGGCTTACCACAGCCCCCACAACTGTCAAATGTTGATCCTTCGAAAATCGAAGAAATTAGACGTACAATCTATGTTGGCAATTTAGATTCTTCTGTAAGTACCAATTTTCATGCTCCCTTTATTTTCGCGATTGAACAACGATCGAAAAAGTAAGGGTGTGCGGAAATCGCTAAATTCCAACCGATATTGTTTACATTCGATCAGGCCTAGGCTTAATTTTACTGATGTTATTCAACAAATTACGCAAGAAACTCAAATCGCAAAAATGAAAGGTCGCAAAATAGTTGAAAATGTAAAATCGCAGTATTTCACCTCCGATGTTGTAAAAGAGTGAAGCATGCAACCAATGGCTGATTACGGCCTAGATTTTAATGTTGTCTTTAATGCAAGAGTGTAATTACATATCATGACAAAACTAAGTAGTTTTAATCATAAATAATATGTAAACTCGCGTAATATAACATAGGGCCTATAACAGTCACTGAAATAGTTTTATTTCAATCTTGATCGTGTTTGGCTTTAAAAATGGTGTAGATAGGCCTAGCAGCTATAATGCCGCAAAAAGCTAGGCCTACGTTTTTTTAATAAACTTGTTTAAAACTTTTGGCGAAACAATATTTTTGCTAACGATAAAATATGGTTATGAAAAAAAATTTTCCTACCGACCTACCCATTTTTTAGATTTATCCAAAACATGGCAAACACAATTTTTTATTTTTTTTACTTTACACTACAGTGAACTGTAAACCGTGAAATCTTGAAAAGAAGCCCAGTGGGCCAAATTTTATGATGGGCTTTTTTTCAAGGTTTTCAAAACTTTGTCTTTGCGTATATTGTCTGCATATCATCTTGTGCTATATTTTGAATTATAACGCACCTGATTGTATTGTATTCTTCAAATAAATACAAATTTAAATTTAATTTTAATTATGCATAATGTGTCATTGGAATTAGTCCTACCTATTGAAAAAGTGTTTCTGACCCTGTCTTCACTTTTGTACATCATTTTTTGTATACCAAATTTTCCTCATAACAATTAATGAAGACACAACATATAAATGTTAATTATTAATCTTATTTTTAGGTTACTGCTGAACAACTTCTAACCTTCTTTCAAAAAATTGGTGAAGTGAAATATGTTCGTATGGCAGGGGATGAAACTCAGCCAACTCGGTTTGCATTTGTCGAGTTCAGTGATCAAATGACTGTAGCTAAAGCGTTAACCTATAATGGAGTAATGCATGGAGGACGACCCCTTAAGTATGATTTTATTATCTTGTTTTGAGGTATCCGTTAAAGATTGTCCTCTAAAAAAAAAGTTTTTAAATTGTTGTTGAATATGCTATTTTAATGTCACATAATAGTAATATTCACTTTGACCAAAAATTGGATAGAAAAAAAAAGAGATTGTCCCCTAAAAAAAATAAGTTTTTAAATTTTTTTGGTTGAATATGCTATTTTAATGTCACATAATAGTTATTCACTTTGGCCAAATATTTGATAGAAAAAAAATTATTTACCTGATAAAACTAATTTAAAGCCAGAAATAGTCAAATTGACTGGATGCCAATGGGTTTTTGGTTGAATTTAACCGTTTATTTTAACATCTTTTCTGGTTTTTTAACTTTGTTAAAATGACAAAATGGCCTATTCAAAGTCTGATTTTATTAATTTTAATTTTTCATGTTTTTGGATGACAATACATCTTTATTAAGCTTGTTTTCCAGTCATCGTTGAGTAAACCAGATTCAATGAATTAAAGAATTAAAAGAGTTAATCATAATTTGCGTGGACATTGGCATAACAATTGGTAGGAAAAATGGTCAAAATCAATTCTAAAAACAATCTTTAAGTTTTAATTCGGCTATGGTTTTGCTATATTCCATAACCATGTCATCACGGAAACAATCAAGAGAAACACTAAAGCACAGTTTAAATGATTTTCCTACTTTAATGACCTCAATATTAACACTAACAAACATTTTTCAGGATCAACCATTCAAATAATGCAATTGTTAAACCACCAACAAAATCAAATGAAACTACCCAGAGAGAAATGGAAGAGGCCATGAAGAGAGTGAGAGATGCACAAGCCTTGATTCAAGCGGCTATTGATCCAGGTGAGTCATGTGGTAAAAGGTAAAATAGTTCACTTGGTATAAATATGTAATAAAGTCGATGTGCGATATATACTCTAAACAAGTATATACTGTAACAGGCGACATATTTATTTATCACTAAAATTGACAATCGCATATTCAAATGGATGATTCATATTTTACAACGTGAACATGGTACTGACTGCGCTGATATATGATTAACTGTGTATTATTGTTTCCTGACATCCAGTGGCTTGCAAATTCATACAAAATAAACAAAATATCCCCCACTTGCCTAATGTACTTGTCAATTTTATGACGCACTATACTACCACTGGTAGAGGTGCATCATGGTTGCATCTTTTACACATAATGACGCAGTGGTGCGTCAAAAACCTAAATGGTACATCATCTCAATGAACAATGGTGTGTAAATCGCTTTAATTGGAATAAAACAAACAAACATTAAGATGTTTAGGAAAAGGCCTCCGTCATAAATATCTATTTGACATTGTCTTTTGCGACAGACGTCTGCCATACTAAGCCATTTCGCTGGAAAAATGAATTACTAAATTCTCAGATGTTTTTCCGATGATTTTATATTTTGTTGCTGCATTAAGTCTTCTCAGATAAGTCCAGTGTACACATCTGGCTCATGTGCTGTTTAAAGTCCCTACAATAGTACATTTTTCGAGACGAGTAGGGGGTTGCCCGGGTGTACTAGTACACGCACAGCAACTGTCACACAGCCACTCATCATGGTCACCCAGTATAAAGTAATAAATAATAAAGTCTGTAGAATTTATCTAATAATTTATTCTTTAGTGTTCACTACATCAAGTGAAAAAGAAAAGAGAAGTCGATCTCGTAGTCGTAGCAGAAAACGATCTCGATCACGCAGACGTAGTCGAACACCGCGTGGAGGCAGAAGTAGACATCGATCCAGAACACCTCGTCGTCGTAGATCACGTTCGCGCAGAAGATCTAGATCTCGAAAACGAACTGTAAGTCCTAAAAGAAGATCACCACGGAGAAGGTCTAGAACTCCACCAAGACGAAGATCTCGTACTCCAAGACGCCGATCCAGAACACCACGTAGAAGATCTAGAACACCAGTAAGAGAAAGATCTAAAACTCCTAAACGTAAAACTGAAAAATCTCCACGGCGTTCAAAATCACCAAAACGCAAATCCCGTTCTCGTTCGAGGTAAGTTAAAATCACTATTTTTGTAATTGACATCAATTAAGTTAAAAGGTTATTTGCCAAAATTTTATCAAGGAGTCTAAATAAAAAGTGCAGAATAAAGTGCAGAAAGATAATACGGCAAGTTTTTCTACAAGATAACTGCGTAATAGAACAAATTATTTCAGACCATGTGCTTTCTATCCTTCCCAGATGCGTCTGAAAACCCTGTCTCACAGTGACGTGTTAAGACACTGATATTCAGTTTTTACGGCCAACTGCACATGAATTTTTAGCATGCAACCTATGTTGTACCAATCGTCTGTTCCCCTGTTTCTATTTCACATCTTGTGCTTGTTGCATAGAGAGATGAAAAAATTAAATTTTCCAACACAAGGGTTATGAAAATGGTAGTCTATTGCAAGGGTGTCCGTTTTTCATATCTAATTTAAGGTCACAAACTACATTTAATGTAGAAATAAATACTATATGGTCCTATTGAGATAACTATTCACTTTAAACAATTTTAATAATTTTAGCGGCCTGCTATAAATCCCAACATGCATTGCGCACAGATATTTTTGTTTTTACTTTTCTATCAATCATGAGGACAAAAAAAATGTTCAGCGAAATACCAGGTTTCCCCAATTTGTATCAACGGAGTCTGGCAAAACCAGAAACACAATTAATGCAGCAACTATACAATGTCAGGCTAGGCCTATAGCTAGCATACGATGTCCGTACGTTACCAATGTTTACCAGTTGGGCCTACCTAAAGACCACCCACGAGAGGATATTCACCGCGAGCTACTTAGGTAGTGCATTATTTCCCTTTTTTTATCATAATTTACCATAAAACCTAACACAAGGAATGACCTGGTTTAATGTTTTTAAAGTAATTATGCAGTACTTCTACAAAACGTTACAAATTGTAGGGAATGGGTCTTTTTCACCTCGTGGGTGGACACCGCCTGACTCTCTATTGACACATATTTTTGCATGTGAAATTACAACAACAATACAATGTCACGTGTGATTGGCTTGGCAGTTGATGGATGACTGTAATTTGTGAAACAAAGCCCTTTTAAATGCTTTTGTTTAAATACTGGGCGTCATTATAAACACCGCCAGGAGCGTTAATTGTGAAATAACATGTTTGTTTTGGGAAAATGTTGTTTAATTTCAGTTATTTTAGATGAAAAATCTCTAGGCTAGACCTAAATTGTCCAGATTTTTGGGGGGGAAATAACCGATTTTCGGGTAAGTGGGGATCTGCTTTAAAAATCTGGAAAAAATCACGCAAATTTCGGGGAACTAAGAACTTGGTACCTCTGTAGTAGACCTACCTAATTTTACATTGTGTTTTCTCTTCAAAAGAATGTTTTTTAAACAATTTTCATCATTTGGCGGTACACGGTCGGTCTACACGAAATAGGTTAGCTTTGACCTTCTTTGAAGCCTATACTCCGTATCTACAAAAAAAGTGACTCCCCCTCTTACTCAGGGGAAAGTTGGACGACCTTAGGCAATCAAAATCGCGACTCAACATGACTGAAATTTCATTTTTGGCTAGGCCGGCTAGATGCGTCTTAAACTGTTTTGGTGTTCAAGTTTCTGTGAACTCTTATCTAAACAATAGGGTAGCCGTGTTTCATTGTGACTGTTGCACAATGATTGTTGAGAACTCATGTTGTAAAGCAACGCGCTGAGGGCTGCCCCGTATATGATGAGATGTGAAAATCAGTTTTGCAAATAAACAATGTTAATTGTAATTGGACAGTTGAATTTATGAGTCATTTACGGCCACAAAATCAGCTGCAAAATATCTTTTTTGCTCATATCAACAAAAAGTCTATTTATAGTTTTGCAATTTCATTCTCCGATTTCAACTTCTCTAAAGATTAAATAACATTTCATTGATAACCTATTTTTTTTACTGCACCACAAAATCAGTCTGCCGCCCTCTGGATTACATTAAACTACAATTTACTGCTGACCTTTAATCCTAATTATTATGCATGAACCTTTAATTTTGTTTAGCCATTTGGTGAAAGTAAAACATAATTTTTCAATTTTAATTCACTCTATCTATTTTTAAGCAAATCGGTCTTTATAAAAAGTTTTTAGGCAATTTATTTTTTTGCGTGTCTGGAAAAAAATCAAACTAATGAAATTAATAAAATGAGGTTTATTCATGCCAGATTTTCTCTCAAATTTGAATATGCTCTTGCTCCTTTTTCATTTTGATGACATCTTGTAAATATGAATAATGTGGGTTTCATAATTTCACCTACTGTATATTTGAATCTGTCACAGAAATAATTTGTAGATGGGAATTCATATAAAAAAATGTGCATGTCAGATTTTATGCTATGTGGCCTCTTTTGTCATAGTTCTATACATTAAAAAGAGCGCGCATGAATATATGAATATGTCCTTGCCCAGACAAATACCTTCAGACATTGTCATCTTCAGGTTTCATTTTAATGATGTCATGTCAAAAGATCTAAGTAAGTATAGACATATGTAGATCCTGTAATATCACTTTTGCTGTACACTGTACAGTATACTATACTCTGTATGACATATTTAACACTATTTACATGCTTCAGGTCAAAGAATGGCAACAGTACATCAACTTTCAGTGCTCATATTTTAATGTATGTATTTCTGTTTTTATCTAAGCTGTTTAGAAATTGGAATTTGTAATCTTTTGTACCGCTCAATCCGAGGTAGTGGTACTTTAGTTAGTTTTAGCGTTCCATAGATGTCTACCAATATTATGCTATTATTTCAGCTTACTTCCAAAGCCATAAACAAGTTTCTCACATCTGTCATAGAGACACACGGTCTAGGTCAACAACAAAATAATGTAGTACTCCACTGTCACAAACTCATCATATATTATGCACTGGGCCCTCTGGTAGAACAGTCTTAGACTGTGTTTATACAACACCCTAAAGTTGAATCCGTCTTTAATTTTTAGCGTGTTGCACGGGCCGAGGTCAACCCTACAAAAACCTTGCAGTTATACATGAAATCGTAATACCGTGTTATACCGTAGTTCATAATCCTAAGTTGTACATATACTTGCATGCATTATGAATTAATATGAGTTTATATTAAGGATTTTGATAAAGGATGATTTCGTTTAAAATTTAGTTTATTCAATTATTGATTTTTTAAATCTGCTTTTGAAACTAGAAAAAAAATGTTTTAGAATTAGGATAAAACTATGCTACATTTTGCCAAATTATGCTAACATTTGATTAGCGTTAATGTTAAGTGCTAAATCGGTTAAAATATGCAAAAAAGCACAATTATCTTCTAGATTTTCACAGCACATACTTTTATTTAACGAGAGGTCAAAACAATACCCTGAGGACACTTCCAACACGCCAACAGCAACCGGGAATCCACAAAATGTTAGGATTCAGCCAAGTAGCCTTTTTTGCAATTAAAATCTCATTACACGGAATCTCTTCGATGTTATACAACACACTTTTTGTAGGCGTGTTGAATATGCGTGTAATAGCGTGTTGTATAAACGCGCACTTAGGGCCCGCTTATACAACACGCTAAATTTACATGCATTGACGTTGGCGTGTTGTATAAACAGAAATGGATTCCGTGTATTACTAAACCATCTGGAAAGGCTACTTGAAAAGGCTACTTGACGACCGACCAAATTTGGCCGGTTGGAGTAGCTGAAGTAGCCTTTTTAAGTAGCCTCAGGGGACAAGTTGACCTCTCCAATGTAATAAATTATTACTAACCAGCTTTCGTCGGATATTATGTAATATCCATGGTAATAATCAACAGCCTAGCCTATGCCTACAGGAAGGACTGATATCTTATCGTTTTTAAAGTAATTGCCCACCAGGAGAGACATCGATCGATCGCGAGGAGTAAACCTAGGCTAGAGGCCTAACGTGCATGCTGGAACGGGTGGATTTATTCGATATATAAATAATAAGTTTGAACAAAAGAGCTTACAACAATCTTAGGTACATTTTTATTAAATGTATAGGCCTACTTGCTTGGCGACTCATTTAACAAGTTCGTAATCGGATCGTAGTACTCTGTACAGTAAAACCAAAAAACACCGCCTCAACAACCTCGTGCGATGTACAATCTGTTGTTCTTTGCAGATCAACATTGGTAGAGTCCATTAATTATGAGGGTGTTTAAAAATGTGATAACTATTAAAAACCTGTCTTAACCACTGTGTAATCAAAGCGTTTATTTAGTTAAAACTTTGACCCCCCTCAAAATTGATAATCACGTATTCCGGTTATCACATGATTGAGTCACGGTTGGTTGCACACTTCTTTTTTACACGTCCGGCGGCAGAGGTGAAATATATTCGCGAATAAGACAATATATTTTCACTATTTTGGTTTCACGATTGCCGTTGGGCTCACAAAAAAAAAAGCCGACCTTCATTTTCGTCACTTTAGGGTCGGTCGGGCGTGGCCAACACAATAAAAAAAAATTTGGCCTAATACTATTTTATCTCACGAAACTTCCTGTTCACAAAAGCACACACGAACGTTCAACACGGTAGTTCATTTTTTATGTATGAACTATGCAGATTAGGGGATTGACCTTGATCTGTGATAACACGCATCCTACGAACATGCGTGTAAATAAGAAGCGTGTTGTATAAACACAGCCTTAGACTGAAGTAGCTACCCAGTATAAAGAATAAATTAATAATCAGACCCCAGAATAATTCCAAGTGCTCTTTTTAGAGTTGAAAACGAATGTTTAAAGGTGATAGCACCATGCCAAACAGAGCAAGCATATTGAGTATGTGGAGTACTCGTACACACATCATGTCATTATGAGGAGAAGTAGCCCACCAGTTTCTTTTTCATTTTATATACTTTTCTTTCACTTATTGGATGCCATTTACCAGGTTTGTTATGATGATGAATACTGCCTTACCGCTGAAAAGTCTGCCGACATTTCCGCTTGGGCTGCTCCGTAAATCTCTTTTACCAGTTTCTTCCAGTTTGATCTTTCATTGGCTAGTTCTTTAAGTTGTTTCATGTCTTTCTTGGTTTTCAATTGTCCAGGATACTTGATGTTTGTGTTCTGCTTATAAAGGGTGAGTAGGTCGTTGCTGAGAGTTATTGGTAGGGTGGTTCTCGGTCTTCCTCGAAATGTTATATTGGTAGTGTTGCTGAAATAATAGCTTATTGCTGTGTTGGCTGGTGTATATGGGTCTTGTCTATAAAGTATGTTATGTTTGATGCATTTTAATGTTTTTGTTATAAAAATATGTTTCTTAGCTATCACAAGCTCGTATGTATTATGGTCTCAGTTTGCTTAAATAACTGTAGGTAATGTTTACAGGATACGCTAATTTAACTAGCGTAAAATAGTCAAGAAACTAAGAATGTAAATTAAACTGTACAATATTTTTTAATTATTTAAGTGAAAAAGATGGAGTTACACATAAAAACATTTTAAATAAAGAAATACATTACTGTACATTACTAAATAAAATCATCACATACTGTAGTTGCTTGCTTATGAATTACTAAACGGACAGACTAAATAAGGAGACTACATCCTTATTAAAATTATCATACAGCATACAGGGTGCCATATAATGACCTCATCACATAACTTTGAGATGAGTATAATTAGGTGTTTTCAGATGAAATTTATATGACGATATGATGTCATTTTCTAGGTAAAGTTGTAACAACTTTAGTCACCATTCCATTATTTGGTATACCACACAACAAGTGGGGATTAACCTGATACATAATATATTATAGATCTGCATTATATTATATTTCATTCCAGTATTGTGAACCATCGTAAGTGGTGTTCACACGCACGGTATGAGGCTAGCTTATGCCTGGCATAGCATACGCCTTTGCATGTGAAGTAGATGGATGGAGCACCCTCATAAAATATTTTTTAAATAAAAAAAGAATCTGTAGTAATTACAAATTTGATTTATGGTCACATTTATGTGAAGCTATTACATTTTTTATTACCTTTTATTATGTTATCGTAAATTATATTATGAAAATCATACAGTATAATTTGATTCTTTAATCATTATTTTCAATTCATTATTTTACTTGAAATTAAAAAAGATGCAAAACTGCAGACTGTAGTCTATAAAACCCAAAGTATTATGATTAAAAAGTTAATCAACATAATTTAATATAATTTAGAACTAATTTTCTTAGTAAGATATCAAATTGAAATGTAATATTGATTACTTTACTTTATCCTATTTATGCTTGAGTGCCCTGTGGCCAGCAATGCTGTCCATTGTCCTAGGTCCTTTAGCCATCATTATGCTGCTGCTTAGTGATGCAGCATCTATTTCCTGTTACTGTCTACTGTAGTAGATATAAACTACTGAATAATTTATCACCTGGAAATATAGATTCTGTTTAAAAACTTTAATCTCTTCTAATTTAAACCAAATATACATTTGTAATTTAGTACAGTTGTACCTCTTTGCAAAATGAATACTGTACAATGCCTTTTATCATTAAAAAAAATTTATAAAAGGCTACAGTATCATGATATTAGTTTAGTTTTATGACTGAGATTCTTATATAAAAGGCTAATAATCGCAGTTTTTGGCAGTCGTACACATGTGACACAGAATAAATCACTGTCAACTTTGTGTGAAGAATTATCAAACTATCGACAGTTTCCACAACAGAACATGCGCATCCAACAACCATACGCAAACAAAGTTATGTCACATCAGAAAAAGTATGATCGTTTTGCTTAATGCTGAGCGAGGGAGTGTTAATATTCGGACCAACTAGAACTAGTACTTCTGTAACTATTCATGTCTACACATAATTAAAGATATATTGTCCCCCTAAAAAAATTTTTAATGTCATAATAGTTATCCACTCTAACCCAAAATGGAATTTAAAAAACAATGTATTCACCTGAAAAAAAAATGTAATTTAAAGTAAAAAAATAGTCAAATTGACAATTTAACCATTTGTTTTGTCATTTTGTGAAACGTTTTTTTCTAAAGACATGATTAACTTTATTCAAACTACAAAATAATCTATTCATTATAGTCTGATTTTATTAATCTTCATTTTCATGTTTTTTTAAACAAATAAAACAAACTTTTAAGCTGAACCCTTAGTAATTATGTTGATTAGTCATTTACACTTTTCATCATCCGACAGAATAGAATCTTTAACAACATAGATATACATAGAATCTTTAACATTAACAACATAGATATACATAGAATCTTTAACATTAACAACATAGATATACATAGAATCTTTAACAACATAGATATACATAGAATGTTTAACAACATAGATAGACATAGAATGTTTAACAACATAGATATACATAGAATGTTTAACAACATAGATATACATAGAATCTTTAACAACATAGATATACATAGAATGTTTAACAACATAGATATACATAGAATCTTTAACAACATAGATATACATAGAATGTTTAACAACATAGATATACATAGAATGTTTAACAACATAGATATACATAGAATCTTTAACAACATAGATAGACATAGAATCTTTAACAACATAGATATACATAGAATCTTTAACAACATAGATATACATAGAATCTTTAACAACATAGATATACATAGAATGTTTAACAACATAGATATACATAGAATGTTTAACAACATAGATATACATAGAATGTTTAACAACATAGATATACATAGAATCTTTAACAACATAGATATACATAGAATGTTTAACAACATAGATATACATAGAATGTTTAACAACATAGATATACATAGAATCTTTAACAACATAGATATACATAGAATCTTTAACAACATAGATATACATAGAATCTTTAACAACATAGATATACATAGAATCTTTAACAACATAGATATACATAGAATGTTTAACAACATAGATAGACATAGAATCTTTAACAACATAGATATACATAGAATCTTTAACAACATAGATATACATAGAATCTTTAACAACATAGATATACATAGAATGTTTAACAACATAGATATACATAGAATGTTTAACAACATAGATATACATAGAATGTTTAACAACATAGATATACATAGAATGTTTAACAACATAGATATACATAGAATCTTTAACAACATAGATATACATAGAATCTTTAACAACATAGATATACATAGAATGTTTAACAACATAGATATACATAGAATGTTTAACAACATAGATATACATAGAATGTTTAACAACATAGATATACATAGAATGTTTAACAACATAGATATACATAGAATGTTTAACAACATAGATATACATAGAATCTTTAACAACATAGATATACATAGAATGTTTAACAACATAGATATACATAGAATCTTTAACAACATAGATATACATAGAATGTTTAACAACATAGATATACATAGAATGTTTAACAACATAGATATACATAGAATGTTTAACAACATAGATATACATAGAATGTTTAACAACATAGATATACATAGAATGTTTAACAACATAGATATACATAGAATGTTTAACAACATAGATATACATAGAATGTTTAACAACATAGATATACATAGAATGTTTAACAACATAGATATACATAGAATGTTTAACAACATAGATATACATAGAATGTTTAACAACATAGATATACATAGAATCTTTAACAACATAGATATACATAGAATGTTTAACAACATAGATAGACATAGAATCTTTAACAACATACAGTAGATATACATAGAATGTTTAACAACATAGATATACATAGAATGTTTAACAACATAGATATACATAGAATGTTTAACAACATAGATATACATAGAATGTTTAACAACATAGATATACATAGAATGTTTAACAACATAGATATACATAGAATGTTTAACAACATAGATATACATAGAATCTTTAACAACATAGATATACATAGAATCTTTAACAACATAGATATACATAGAATGTTTAACAACATAGATATACATAGAATGTTTAACAACATAGATATACATAGAATCTTTAACAACATAGATATACATAGAATGTTTAACAACATAGATATACATTGTGTGACAGCACAGTTTAAATTCATCTTTGATTCTACAGTATGTTTGGTTCTCTCTGTTAACTTTCATTTTATGAACATCACCAATTGTTATTGTTATAGCTGTGAATATGATCACTGGTTCATTATTAGTATGTCATAACGTCATCAATGATTAGGTTTTAATTACCGGTATTATCAATATTCTGACTTCATCCATCTTGCAATGCAATTGTTTATTAGCTTGTTTCAAACAATTTATCTGAAGAATAATTTATCTAAAAAAACAACTGAATCAGTCAGTATTTTTTTTTTGATCATTTAACATTATTTACAGTTACATTTTTTAATAATCTGATGTTTTATATATTATAAGCATTTTTTCATTGACTGTACTTTATTAGATTCAAAAGATTGAAGTATACAATATTAAGGGATATCGGCAATTAGTAAATTAGTGACAATTATGGTATTAAAATAAATATCACCATCAATGTTCATATGAAGATTAACGATAAGCCTCTTAGAACACTGTCTGTTTCGCTGTAATAAATGTTGCTAAAATCTTCATAAAACAAATTGAGCAGTTTTCGCTATTATCTTCTGAGTTGATGTACTAACTTACACTTGCATCATGTCATAGTTTGGTGTTTATATATCGACAAACATAACTGAAGCATCTATTTCTGCTTCGTTGACTTTACACTTTGTCGGATATCCATGTGATTGTGATTGTTCCCTCATTTTCTATAGCACTCTCATGGGTACTTATGAATATTATAGTTTTTATAATTGGCTGCAATTTCTTGAGAAAAGGAATTAAATTCCATTTAAATTCACAGCAATTTTTAGGCATCAGTACATCATTGTTACAAACTTTGATCACATATGTTTCAAAGTGAGTGAAAATACAAAATCCACACAAATGAGAAAAAAAAATATTCAAAAAATCCATACAAAAGAGAAAAAAAAGTGTAAACACAAAATCCACATAGAAGAGAAAACAAGTATAAACACAAAATCTACACAAATGAGAAAAAAAATATAAACGTTGTTTCCGACCAATATCTCCTTAACAAAATAGTTTCAAATAAATTAATATCTTATCTCTACAAATTCAATTATTTAAATCCATTTTAATCGGCATATAGAGTTGGTCACAGTACTGAAACTGCCCTCACCTTGTGCCCTTGCTTTTTTCTCTGTATCATTCCCCTCTCACTGAAATTATTAAAAAAAACAATTTACACCACCACCTATATGCTGATGACATACATTTTAATCCTTCTGAATGTCATGATATAACTAAACGAATTGAAAGCTATCACTCTAAAATATCATCCTAGCTATCATCCAACATGCTCTTGCTTAACAATACTAAAAAGTATCCGTCAAAGCGTACTACCGCTTCGTTAATAAAAGCCTCAATCACTTCTCGCCCTGACTTTTGCAACTATCTTTCTTTGCCCTACCGAAATCTTTGATGAATCGACTTCAACGTCTCCAGAACACTGCTGCACGCATTCTAACACTTACTAGAAGATCCTCACACATATCTCCTATTATATATAACCTCCATTGGCTACTTATTGACTCCCTTATAAAATATAAGATCATTTTAATTTGATCCATTTGAAGCGCTACTTCTTATCTTCTTGATCTTCTTTCCTCCTACACCCCTCTTGCTTGTCTTCGTCCGGCTGATCAAAACCTACTGGTTGTTCCTAGAATATGGACAAAGGTCATTTTTGTTCTTTGCTGCTTCTCTTTGGAATTTTCTCCCTCGACATATTTATGACTTATGACATTATACACCGAGGGATCTTTGATAGGATTGTGTTACCGGCTATTTATTAGGAAGATCCTATCTTTCATATTATAAATAATTAAAGTTTAAATTCTGTCAAAATAATATTAATATTATTATATTTTAAAAATTAATTATTTTTATTCAAATCTATAATTCATCATAGTGACGAATTAAATTTAGTTATTATTATTGTTATTTTATTGTTATACATTGTTTCTTAATTCTATAATCCTAAATTCTATAAAAATGTTCTATAATGTTCATAGTTACTATGTTCTGTAGTTTAATGAATGGTAATTCATTACAATCATTCACAACTAACTGTAAACTTTGTACCATCTGCTGGTGGAAAGGAAACTGAATAATGTTATAAGAATAGTTTGGATTTCCAACATTCATACCAAAAATAATTGTTGTATTCTGTGTTGCTTTATCAGGTACTAATTCAATTCATTCATTAGGTACTGTAAAGCTCTGTCTACACTATCAACGTTTACATGACAAAAATGAGATGAGCTCATATACTGTATAGACAACACATCAAACTAGTTTTGTCAAACTAATTTGATAGTGTAGACAGAGCTTAAGTAACAAATGGAAATATTTTTAAAATAATGTATTTGTGCTGCAGTTTTTTGGGGTTTTTTTCTCGAATTTAAGTATTAAATTTGTTAGCATATTTTGTACATTATAGTAGTTTAAATAGATTGTTCATCTTTTATTGACACTTTATTTATTATACATTGGTTTCAAGACCTTTAAACCACAAGTGAATTTTATTAGTTCTGTGTACACTATCAAACTGTGTGACTAAAACATATGATGTGCCCATAGATTTGGGCACATCACTCTTTTTTGTCAAACTAGTTTGATAGTGTAGAAAGAGCTTAGCATTATAAGCATTGTTTGTTGTACTCATCTCCAGTCTGTTTTCCAACACATTAAATGAGCAAGCAAGCCGACTTTTAAACATGCAGATTTGCATACTGCTGTCAACGATGTGTGACAACCTTTTAAGCATTGATTGAGTATAGCTCACTAATTTGTGTTATAAACAAAGCTTTGCATTAAAATGAATGCAACACTAAACCAGATGGCTGTTAAGCTCTCTCATTTACATTGTAGGTTTTTAACGTAAATATGGTTGATAATTTTGATATAAATTATGCTTAATTCTGAGATAATATTGTTCAGGATGGGTTTTAGAGGGCATTTATTGATATGAAATCTATAAACAAAATTCATAAAATAAACAGTTAATAAAAAATTATCAAAATGCTTCATAAATTGTAAATAAAAAATTAGTTTTTCACTCCAAATAATAATGTTGCACGTACATAGTAGAATTTTAAAAAAACTTTCATTTTATGGTGTACCACTGTACATCTTACACATGGACCTTGCTTTCATTTTATGGTGTACCACTGTACATCTTACACATGGACCTTGCTTTCATTTTATGGTGTACCACTGTACATCTTACACATGGACCTTGCTTTCATTTTATGGTGTACCACTGTACATCTTACACATGGACCTTGCTTTCATTTTATGGTGTACCACTGTACATCTTACACATGGACCTTGCTTTCATTTTATGGTGTACCACTGTACATCTTACACATGGACCTTGCTTTCATTTTATGGTGTACCACTGTACATCTTACACATGGACCTTGCTTTCATTTTATGGTGTACCACTGTACATCTTACACATGGACCTTGCTTTCATTTTATGGTGTACCACTGTACATCTTACACATGGACCTTGCTTTCATTTTATGGTGTACCACTGTACATCTTACACATGGACCTTGTTGGGCATCTAGTCAGTCTCTTTCCTCAGTTTCCAGTTAAGCTTGAGGACAAATATAAATACCTTTACCTTTTACCTTTATAGTCAATTGGTTAAAAAGTCCAATTCAACATAAATACAGTGGCTTACAAAAGTATATTTTGATGTGACTTCTAGCAAGTTGGCAATTTGTTTAGTTGAGATGTCAGCAAAATACAAATACACATATTGGTATTACTTAATAATGAAATTAGGGTGTGGTGCAATGTTAGATGTCAGGGGCCGGATTTATCAAACTTGCTTATTTATCAATATATCTAAGCAAAAAAATTTGCTTAATTTTGTCTTAAATCTAAGACGAACAACACCCTGCCTTAAGATGAAAAATTTTGTCTTATCTCATTTCTGCAACAGAAACATTCTTTTTTGACAACGCGAGCGCGCTAGGCCAGAACATTGAACATTCGGAAAGGCTACGCTAGTGCGTTTTCCGCTGTACTACGGACGCTAAAATAATGATATCGATCTTCATAAAGATGGCCTAGAAATTGGACGAGCAAAATTAATATTTTCGGGATAGGTACGACCCATTTTACTAACTTTTAGAAACTGTATCGGCTGTCAAGGGTCGCTGTCATTGATATAAATAAATAAATTTTGATTTGATTTAAAGTTTAGAGCGAATGATTTTCGTATGTATTTCCGACTGTTGTGCTCTTTCTCTATTTCCTCAAGTAATAAAAACATACATAATTTGCTGCCCTCTAGAGTTTAATTTTGCGCATATGCAAAGTAAAATTTACCTATTTACAATTTTTCTGCTAAGACGGTTTGATAAATAAGCTTAAGTTATTTGCTTAAGCACTTCTTAAATATTTCAGCTTAAGCAAAAATATAAGCAAATATTGATAAATGCCAACCCAGGCCTTTACTGCATGTACTGTACTACTAACTACAATTTGTTGTAATTACTAATTATAAATCAAATTAGGGTGTGGTTCAATGTTACTGCAAAAGCCTTTATTACTGGGCTGTGGCAGATCATTAGTAACTAATATGAATTTATTTGTTTCAAACTCAAGTAATGCTTTGTATGCTCTGTTTATAAATTGTGCCTATACTACTGTACAACAAATTATAAATAAGTAAGGTGAGTAAGTGGCCGAGCGGTTAAGACAGTGGAACCGTAATCACGTAGCCATAACATCGGCAGGGGTTCGAGGCTCACTCACTCCATGGTTCTGGTGGTAGAACGAGTCTTCTCGGATAAGGACTATAAACCGTAGGTCCAGTGTACACAACTTGCTCGTGTGCACTTTAAAGAACCTAGTACATCTTTCGAGACGAGTAGGGGGTTACCCTGGTGTATTAGTACATCACAGCCACTGATCACCAACTGGGCCCTCTGGGAGATCAGTCTTTGACTGAAGAGGTCACCCAGTATAAAGATAAAACAAACAAAAGTATGTGATTGGTAAATTTGTGTTTTTGATATCTGGTTCCCAAACAAGATGATTTTGTTGGTGATATTTTATGATATGAATGCTCAAGAAATTTTAAATTAAAATTGCTTATTTTTTGCGGCTTTATTTAGCCTAAATATTATCTATAGGCCTTTGTTACCATCCGTGTATAGTATGTTACATTGTTATAAACGTGAAATAGCCTATAACAAATAAGTTTTTTAACTTTATTACTACAAGGTTGGGAAATTTATTTTAAAGTGTAGGCAAACATCATTTTGTGACAAGTTTCTATTAGGAAGGTAATTTCCAGGCTCAAGTTAAAGAATGATTTCAATATTTTGTATAAAAACTGTTTTTACTGAGGTAAATTGTTTTAAAAATTCAAAATTGTAAATCAAAATGTGTTCGCAGGCACTTCCAAAATGTGTTCGCACAAGGAGGTCCAATCGTAAATTATAATATTCCAATTATTTAAAATACTTTAAATTATTATTGCAACGGGAATGACACTGATTACTGTAGCACATTTCATATTTTATTTATGCCAATTGTGTATTGTTTACCCACTGCATAATTCATGTTAATATCCTGTTTTTAAACTGCATCTGAACCATATTGGTTGGTAAATGCCTAATTCTATGTGAATGGGAAAGTTCAAATGAAGAGACTGTATATCTCATTATTATAATTTTAATTATTTAACTTAATAATTCTGTGCTTAAATTTGTTTGACTGTATAATGAATAAATCTTTTATCATACTATTAATAATACAGATAGATTCAAAGAATTACTTTACCGTAATTCAGTTTTATTCTACTACAATTTTATTTTAATACAATATGGAGTGGAAGCCTAATTAAATCTGTTTGGATTCTTATTTTTTATTGAACAAATAGATGATGAAATAGATACATATAATTTTTTTTGTGGTGAAAATGGGTAATAAATTTGTTACAGTGTATACCCACTTGTTCAGACATAGGGAAATTAAGAACAAAAAATATGTTGTTGAACAAAGTGGCTGCAGATAACTTAAGAAGGAAAGGGACAAGAACTATAATTTTAATTTTCTCTGATGTAAGTTAGAATTAGCAAGTTATAAGCTTCCTAAGATAAAATTACATTTGGAACTTCTAAGAACCACGCCCCATTTTTTTAGGCGTCAATATATCGGAAACCAAAGGCTAAATTTAGTGTTGGTTTGTTGGATCATATTTCTGCGGTTTCGTCATAATCTGAGATGACTGCGCATGAACTACAGTATTCAAAATTTGGTTGATTTAGCATAGAATACCTAAATGTCAACTGAACATTTTATGCTACAGTAATACAGTATTATTATAGTTAATAAGTTAAAGGTATTATAGTTGTACAACAAATTGCAAAAGACATATTGTACTGAAAGTGAAAATTTGATTATCTGCACAATTACCTTTTGAGTAACCAATTAGCATTGATTCATCATCAAATGTGTTACATTTTGAAATCAACAGTTTCTAAGCATGCACGCATGGCAGTTTTGTTGTAGAACAGGGCTATGCAGTCAATGAGGTTGTATTACAAGTTTTTATTATGTTTTATTCTTTGGATGAAAAATGTGTAAGAATAGATTATCCATCGAATGTCACTAACAGCAAATTGACATTGACTTCAAATACACACTCTATTATACAACATTGTACTCAAAATATACATATGCCCGCAGATATTATCGTACACTAGTTAGTAGTTGATTCATAACATGTTACCTTTCCTGTACAACTAGTAAATTGACAAATCTGTAGTCTTAGTATGTCAAATTTGAAACATTTACTGTACACCCTAAAGACTTCTTTGAGATTGTTTTAAAATATTAAAGACTTGCAGGTTTTTTAATTAGCTTTTTACTTCCTGTGTATTATTGATTAGCCTTTAGTGACGGCATATTTTTTTACCTTCTTCAGCAACAGTTCAAAGGATATGCATGTTTTATGATTTTGATGAATTTTACATAATTGCTTTTACATTAAGTACGTTTCCATCTGTTGTTTCCATACATTTTAGAAAGTACATACAATATCTTTTGTTAATTTTGTATTCATTGTTTATTTAATTTTTTAACAATTTTGGCCTCTAAATTTCAGACTTGGTGTTTTGTACACTGGTCATTTAAGCCCCACGCACCCACCAAGTTTAGCGTATTTTAGGTCTTTTGTAGCTATCTAACTAGATAATCTAACCTGTTATTTTTATTATTTAACTATTAATTACACCTACTAAATACTGAATAATCTCCACGTATAGAAATAAATCAAGTAACCTTTTCTTCTTATTGTTTTTTCATTAAACCTAATAATAATACTTAAAATGTAACAATATTCAGTAGATAAAATGTGGGTTGCTGAGAGTCTTGTGATGTTGAGTATGGAGTATTCATATTCTTGATATCTGTACTATACAATCACAGCTACATTAAAACCTTTTAAAATTCTTTTTTTTTTTTTTTTTTTTTATAATTTATTTTTTAAAAAAAGAATAAATGGATAAATAAATATATGAATATATGTTATTTTTGTCTAATCAATAGAATTAATAGAAAACAACAAATTAAAGTAATTTATTTTCTTTGTCAGAGATCGCAAAAGACGCTCACGTTCAAAGACACCACCTCCAACAAATCGACGTTCTCGCTCAGGATCAACTTCACCTCGAAGGTCAAAGTAAGTTTTTGTGAAAAGCCAGAGTTTCATGTATTTTTGTATAGTTAAATGATTGGTATAATTTGTCCCCTTAAAATTGTTCCTAATGCACGCATCCATACACATCAGGTATCAGCAAAAATTGTATAGCGACGCTGCACTGCGCAACATAGATAACTTGGACGCCATTCGGCCGGACAATACACCTGGATAGTTGTGAAACATTTACACAATTTTTAAAGTAACTGAAAGATAATTAAATAGCAATTACTAATAATATTTTGTATAAAATAAATTATTATAGACACTAATTACAATCACCCGAAGTGTAAACAATATTTGTTTTTGCTAATGTCCGCTCGAATGGCATCCATGGGATTACAGGAAGCTATTGTAGCAACAGTTATCTATCTTGCGCAGAGTAGCTGCCCTATATAATCCTTGGTATCAGAATATTACCGGATTTGTATCAGGAAGGTTTTAAACTACTTTTAGATCTAACCTGGCAAAAAATGGTCTCTACATTTTTCCACTCAGGCTGTTCTTTATACAGATTGTTCCTTTTGCACATCATTCATCGGTATCAAAATTTAAAACCGCACCTGAGTGGGGGATAATGGGTATCAAAATGGAAAGGTTTTATGAATTAAATTTGGAAACAGTTTAAACTATACATAAACTTCCCTCAGGAAGTGAGGTTTGGGGTAATTCGGTATGAAAATATCTGGAATTGTACTGAGAAAGGTTTATGAACATGGTTTTATCAATAATAGTAAAGTCTTTTTTTTTTATTTTAACATTATTTATATAACCCTTCCAGCTGGACAAATTAATGCCAGTTGATTCAGGAGTCCTCTTAAATTCAATAAAATACATAAAACAGATAAATTACCAAGTACGATGAAAAAAATACATTAAATATTTATACAAGAAGTATATACTATAATCGACAGTTACAACATGTTGAACTCATCCAAAGAGCATTCAAAGAAAAACATATTATCTGGCAATTCATCACAATGTAGGAATCATACAAACAACCGACAATGTGCTGCTCAGTGAAGCGCTCATTGGGGCGGAGCAAAAGGGCCAAACTGAAGCAAACGCATCCGAATGGCAGGCTTAAAAATGTTCTGCCAAACGTATTTTTTTAATGACGTTTATCATAATTCAATAGAAATCATGTTGTAATAATTTACCTATTATTTAAAGGCACCTCAACATTGTGGTGTTTTCAGATTTTTATTATTATAATATTATTAAGCCATTTCTTAAAAATTAATACACACAGTTAAAACTGTAATTAGAACCGTCCATACTCGTTAATCGTGTCTAACACAGAGTTCTAATAATTGACTGAAAATTAATTATATCAAGTTTATATGAAAAAAAGCACTTAAAATATCCATTATGCATGCTGGAGGCTTTAATGTTGAAATCTTGCTTCATTTTATAACAAAATTATTGCATTCATCTTTGAACAATTGAATTCATTAATTTATTCAGAATCTTGTATATTAATACAACACATTATGAGTGAAAAGACAAACAATTACATGTTGCATTAAAATTTAACTTGTAAATTTTGAAGAAAGCCTCTCTATTGTTCCTTTGTTTGTTTCAATTTTATAGGATATCATAAAAATATTAATAACCCTTCAAAGAAAAACATGAAATTCAAATTGATGTTCAATATAAAATTATTTTATTACATTTATTAATAAAAATATTTGTATATGATACGCATTATTTTAAGATAGTGTGTACTTCTCCATGTAGTTAAAAATAACATTGCACACTACCAAAAACATTCTATGGTGGCAGTGCCATTCCGAGCATCTAAATGTCCATATTTCTAAACCTGAGCTTCAACCATGGTCGGACTGAGGTGGGGAGTAGGCTTATATATCATATTTATGCCGTCCAGAAGATTTTTAAAGAACGATTTCCGGACACCTAGATGTCTATATTCCTAAAAATGTTCTCGCCTCATCACTGTCCACTGTATTGAAAGCCTTGCTAATATATAAAGATTATATACAGATCCTGGTGTTGTTCTATGTAGTGCTTTTTCTTTAATTTTCGGATACTGAAAATCATGTCTATAGTTGAGTGCATGGCTCTGAATCCACATTGTGAATCAGCTTGTATAATTTTTGCTAAGATCTTGCCAGCAATGGAAAAAAGGAGACGCCTCTGTGGTTCCACAGACTCTTTGATCCCACAGACTCTTTGATCACCTTTGTTCATATTTTGAGAATGGCATCTTTAAAGTCATTTGGTATCTTCAGCATGTATGAATAAGTTTTAATAAGAAGTTTTCTTTTAATTACCAGTCCTCAATATTTAAATACTGTACCTCCACAAGTATGTCATCAGCACCAGGGGCCTTTCCTAGCATTTCTAAGCATTTCTTCTTGGTAAACTTGTTAATTTATGAAATTGTTCATATTCTTGGGGGAAAAATTGCTTTTAAATTTTACAGATTGTAAAAAAATGATAAAGTAATTGGTTTTCAGATAAGGTTCAGATTATGAAGAAAGATTGCCATTTCTAGGATTGCTAGGAATATTGTTGGCAGCTTTTAGATATGATCTTTAATCAAATATTATAATATAAATCATGTTTTATGCTGGTGTTTGTAATAATACTGGTAATAATGACCAGTACTATATTAGCAAGTCTTGTATGTATCATGTTTAAATCCTGTAAACCACATTATCATGAACGCAAAACGTCTTGCGACGTAAGGCGCTAAACAAAACACCTCCAATCAAAGCGATTATTGGCCAAGTGTGCATAGGTTTATTTATTTTTCTTTTCATATCATTCTTAATGTCGTGGTTCAAAACAAAAAAAGGAGAATACACTTTGATGCTTTCCTTCTATCCGATTTATTAGTTTCGTATTGTACTCCTGCATCAAATCATTATATAAATCATTTCAAGTACAAGAATTCAAGTCCTGCAAAATATGAATAAACAAATAACAACCACTGTATCTAACAGTCAATTATATCAATAAGTAAATAATTCACCAGTCCAACAACAAACAATCACAATATAATAGTACCTTAAGTTATACAACACCAAACGTATGACACAGCATCAAGTCGTGATAACAACTCCTGACTATAATACCTCTGAATCTAAGATAAATATTGTAAATGCAAGTTTCATTAATCGTAAGCATGATTATAGTTACCATATGGTAAATCAGTTGCTTATATATATTATATACAAGTGCAAGAAAACAAAACTAAAAAAAATAAAACAAACAACTATAATGCATAACTATGTATTAATAATTGTTATATTTTCTTTTAAAAGATGCTAATACTTATTAATAAATCTTAAGTAGAGTATTGTACACTTTATAATTAATTTTTTTGCAGGCATAAAAAAGATAAGAAGGGTAAGGACAGAGAACGCGAAACTGATAGAAGTCGTGACAGAGATTCTTCCCGTAATAAAAAGCACAAACGAGATCGTGAACGTGACCGCAAAGATCGTGATCGTGATGATCGTAAGGACAGAGAATCTGATCGGGATAGAAAGAAAGATGTTAAAGTAAAACGTGACTATGATGAAGAAGAACAGGGATATGACAAAGATGCTGAGAAAAGGGAGAAGAAGAGTACAAGTCACCGCCATGATAGTTCCAGTGAACAGAAAGTAGAACATATCGTGAAAGATGAACTGGAAAAGGCTGTAACAGCGAGTGATGCAAATGTCCAAGAAATGGATATGGATGTTGATACTGATTAGACAAAGGTGAAAACACTCTTATTTAGGCCCATTGCCCCCTGGACCTCCTCTCTGTTTTAGAACAAGCCCATTGCCAATCAGAATAGTATTATAGTCATAATTACATAAATAAGGACAAATGTAACCTTTGATCCAATGATGTAATGCAATCATTCTTTATAGTTTGGAAAGTACAATTGTTATTATGTTATATATATAAATACTATGTGGTACCATTTAAAATCAACTTGCATTCCAAGTTGCTCTATAACATTTTTCTTTTATATAAATATTAATTTGTTAATCAAGGATCAATTAATGAAGGATGGATGTGATTTTCACAAAAAAATGCATTTTTTTTTCAGGAAGAAATTAGCAAAGAATATGAATTTGTACAACCTGCCTATTCCCTTTTATACATTTATTTGTTTTGTAGACATTAGTTATTCTGTGTGTTTATCCATATCCATAAACTTGTTTTTAAATAAGTAAGTTTGTCGCATCTAAAGGTAATGAATATCTCCGATAATCAGTGTATAACATTAGTACAAGCATCGTCGTTATATTTTGTCAGGTTTTTAAGAAATAAAGTGTTCGTAGTTGTCAAACATAAAATTGATGTGATCATTTTTTACGAAGATATAGTATATTCTGTGCATTAATAGGGGTAGTAAATTGATGCTGGAAGCGTATTCCATGGTTACTTATGGGTCTCATGATTCTTAATAGTTCTTTCGTTAGATGCACTTGGGATATCAATGACAGTACAATATTCATTCATTAAGGATTTACTCTTAAAAGAAATAAATTGGTGAATTTCGGTGTTTGGAGGATTATGACATACACTTGATGAACAGGAAAATTATAGGTTTACTTTCAAAGAAGAAGTGCGTAAAGTAATGTTGTAGCCTATACTAAATGTGAATACTGTGCCACGGTACAATTAATAAAAAATATTAACAGATTTGACAGTTAATTAATGCACACAAATTATTTTGCAAACATTTGACATCGGCAGGTCATGGAGATTTTTCTTAAATTTAGTTCACAAAGAGTCCATAAGCTAAAACTATCGGTTCGCTTAAATGAAAAACACGTTTTTGCGCAATATTTTAAACGTCAATATTTCCTTATTTATGGCTCCATTTTAGCAAATAAGGTATCACTGGATAGCAAATCAGAAAGGGAATCAATAAACCCAATTTATTTACAATGCTGCCAACTGTTTTCCCTTGTCTTTTTTTGCCTACCACAAAACCGTAACTATACTATTCATCAAAATGTATTATCACGTATGAAAAACAAAACATACGAAATCAGAACTTGCTGTACTTAAGCAAGCGCAAGACAAAGAGATCACATCAAATTTTATTTGTAAGTTAGTGGCATTGAGGGTTTTTGGCATTTTAAGTTTTTAGTCACGTGGAAGCGACTCTATAGTTCACTATGTCGGTCGGTCGGTCTGTCTGTCTGTCTGTCGGTCTGTCTGTCTGTCTGTCGGTCCGGTATCACTATGCGTTTTATCGCTTTCTGACCTTATCTTGATATCAGTTTAATCTAGCTAGGTCAATTTTTCACAGTATATTCCTTATGGCCAGGAATCAATGTGGTTATGTTTTCACGGTGCGCAATAAAAAATTACGCGGTCTACGCACGATTTAACGAAATCACGTTTGTAATCATATCTTCACAACCATGAATCACAATTAAATAAAATTTGGTACTCATAAATTTCAGGGCATAAATCATCATATGGCAATACAATTACGTGCGTAGCGCATGTAACGCATGCGTACGCGCGCTTAACATTTTCAAAATTTATTTTCGATGAAATAAGAGTACATTTCAGGCAATTTTAAGCGTTTACAAAATTGCCATGAGTGCGCATATTTTTGCGCGCGCACTGCGCGTTAAATGTTATTGCGCACTCTTTTTGCCCGATTTCTGTTTTCTTGACTTACCTTTCAACTCGAAATTACGTTATACGAGCACGTCGAAAGTGACAGGCTACGCACGTGTAAATTAAAAAAAAATAAATGTTTTTAAACATTTCAACATTTTTAAACATATTCAGTAATTTCGGTCAGTATAGTTCACTATGTCGATCGGTCGGTCGGTCTGTCTGTCTGTCGGTCTGTCTGTCTGTCTGTCGGTCCGGTATCACTATGCATTGTAGCACGCGACTTAATGGCTGTTGGCCTTGTTATTAATCAGCATCAGTATTCGAAATGTTAATCTGATGACATCGCATCTGACTGCCTCATGCTATAAACATCTAGTTGCCACAAAAGACCGCATTCTTAAAGAGCCACCAAATCCTGAACAAACTTGGAACGAGATTGATGTGAAATCTGTGCCTCGTGCTGTTTTTGGGTGGAAATTATTGATGCAGAAGTTTGTTGCTGCTGCTTTGTTAACGCTATCACTGTCTTACCGGCAAGTACAGTATATCTTTCTTCATTCCAGTGGCATCCGACAGATTTGTCTTAGGAGCAACAGATGACAGCTCAAAATGTAGAGTATTATCGTTAGATCAATTATTATTATTACAAAACTTAGGCTAGTAGAAGCTGGCCCTTTGTAGACCCCTAGCCCTACTTACTACTAGGCCTAGGTCCATTAAGCCTTGTAGAAAGAAAGACTATGCTATTGTTTCGTTTTTGACACCCACGCCTTTGATAAAACCCCTATGGTGAACAGTAAAACCCTCATAATGGTCAAATAAAGCATCTGTTATGGACAGAATTCAACCCCGCCCTGTGGTTTGGGTGCTGACATCGATTCGAGACGCGTTTTGAAATATTCTGCAAAAATCTTTAAAGCCTTTTTTCTGAGAATGTATGTTCATATCTTGTAGCCTTCTCTAGCACATTTGCAGTGTATTATGATAATTCGTGTCGTACATAGTTAAAATAATGTTACAATATTGTCACTATCAGTGATGTTTATATTTCCTAATTTATATTCTTCAGTTTCACAAAATTAGTCACGTGATGATGAAAGGAGATTATATCGGGATTTGCTGATCAAGGACAAGATTACGGTTGCTTCCGAATTGATTGATGAATTGTAAACGTGCTCCATTTAAGGTCATAAGTTCACCATTCTTTATCACTGAGATTTTCAGTTTGGAAAATGTAAATTAGGATGGTGGCATTTCTAATGACAAATTTATGACAATGAGTTTATTAGGTAAAAAATCGTAATTTTAGAATTGTAATTTTTGTTAAATTTTAATTTCGTTTCATTTGATTTTATTAAAAGCTGAATTATGATGCTTATAAATATAAAACAACCAAACTGATAAAATGCGAAATGCTTCACCGTTCTGGATTCTGCGGATCCCGCCTTTAAACTTAAGACCAACGTTCATTGAACAAACATATCTATAACCATGGAGTAGGCCTAATGATTGTTTGTTGTCCGCTTACCTCGTTATTATCATGCTAATCACTGCCTCATTTAAATACAACCTGTGTTATTGGTATATAAGTACTCTAGAATTAAGTTCTGAGGATGAGAATAGTATTCGCGAAACCTATTCATCAAATGCCTCCCAATATTGATTTTAACTCGAAAGTTTCGGGGTATCATACATGATTATCAAACTAATAAAGTAAATAAACCACCGAATTTTGTAGCAAATGAGTTCTTTCTACATGTTGCTGTTCTTTTTATATAAGGTTTATTTGATGTTTTCAATAAAAAAAAAATTTCAAAAAAGGATAAAGGAAGGGAAAATAGTCAATATAGTCTATATATTATGAAATGTATCTATATATAAATTTACGTAAGGGCAAAAATCGGTAAATCGCGCCTTACTTCTAGAATTTTTACTCGATGGTATATAAAGTTGGTTCGTACTTTCGGTACTGATTTTAACCACCTGATGTAACCCTGTTTACTAATTAAATTGAGTTAGATAATTAGTTATTGACGATTAAAACGAATTTAGGTTCAACGATTTGCCCCAAATAGGGGTGTTTTCCGATCGTGGTATACACTGTCTAATGGATGTCCATCTTGAAAAATACCCGCCACAAAAATGCGAGGAGGCTTCGCATTTTCCTATCTCCTCCTACGATAATTGTTTTTAATAGCTGAAAACCGGTTGAACAGTTCGAGTACAGCATCATAATGTTGAAGACAGGCCGATTTTCTTTAAAAAATACTATTTTGATACATTTAATATACGTTTTTACAAATGTATTGATTTGTGATGAATGGAACATTCCAAATTATTTGGTTTAACCATACAGGTATAGATTTAGATTTATGGGCCCCCTTGGAGAATAAACATAAATAGTATTGCAATGCTGTACAATACTGTTAAGGTATTAACCACTTTTGATCGCAATTTGAATCGCAAATGTCTTACTGTGAGTGTTGGTACTGTTAGATGTAATATAAAAATATATACAAATAAACTTTATTACTGTGAGTGTGGGTAGGCCCTACTGTTAGATTATAAACATATAATATACAAATAAACATTCCAAATTATTTGGTTTAACCATAGAGGTATAGATTTAGATTTATGGGCGGGCCCCCTTGGAGAATAAACATAAATAGTATTGCAATGCTGTACAATACTGTTAAGGTATTAACCACTTTTGATCGCAATTTGAATCGCAAATTTCTTACTGTGAGTGTTGGTACTGTTAGATGTAATATAAAAATATATACAAATAAACTTTATTATTGTGAGTGGTAGGCCCTACTGTTAGATTATAAACATATAATATACAAATAAACATTCCAAATTATTTGGTTTAACCATAGAGGTATAGATTTAGATTTATGGGCCCCCTTGGAGAATAAACATAAATAGTATTGCAATGCTGTACAATACTGTTAAGGTATTAACCACTTTTGATCGCAATTTGAATCGCAAATTTCTTACTGTGAGTGTTGGTACTGTTAGATGTAATATAAAAATATATACAAATAAACTTTATTACTGTGACTGGTAGGCCCTACTGTTAGATTATAAACATATAATATACAAATAAATAAACGTTATTACTGACAGTTGCTTCTCAACGTTTGTATTAATTAATAATTTAAAAATATATAAACGTCGTAGTGGTGTATCGTAACACATGTACTTTACTATTTCAATCGACTATGACAGTGACAGTTCTAACAAAATACCGTATTAAATCGCAAATGTTTTACTGTATTTAGTGGTATATTATTTATAGGCCTATAAAACATTAAAAACAATATTTCGTTACTGAGTGGATAAGAATATATTTTAAAATGTTTCCTCTTTGTACCGATCTTCTTCCCCCATCCCTCAACCCTTAATGTTACATACAAAACACAAATTGGGTTTTTTTAAATGAGTCCAAATAAAAAAATTTGACTCATTTTGTTTCTCTCTCGGAAGTAATTCCCAGGGTGCTAATTTTGGTTGACTACATAAATCATTGTGTATATTTATTCGTTTCTGTAAACGACAATGTATTATAGTCCTGCGGTACTTACATTTGAAATCTCCATTTTTTTCTCGCTGGAAATACTGTGTATTCGAGAACCATCTGTGGGCACGACCTAGATGGTACGCGAGCGAAGCGAGCGTGCCATCTAGTTATTTGAAATTCGTACTTTCTTTTTTAATACCTTATTCATTTGTTTTATTGTTATTGCTTGAAAGAATTAAAGAAAATAAATGTTTACGGTGATTGATTGATTGATTGATTGATTGAATTAACAATTATTTGATTTATTTATACCCAGCACTTTCACACTCAAAATAAACGGGTTGTTTAAGGGTTAAAAAGAAGAAACAGTATATTAATCATATTCCTTACGCAATTGACTTGTTCTTGATGTTATTGATACGGCGAAAGGTCTCCAAAAATTGATTAGTTAATTTGAACTCTATTGTGATACCTGGAAACTTACTGTGAATACTAAACAATTAAAAATTTATGTTTTAAAAAATGTAATGGTAGAGCTTGAAATTGAAAAGGGGAGATGCAATTAAATTAAGCAATTAAATTAGCTTTAGATCGTTTTTATTTTGATTATTTAATGGGAAAATGTCTACAAGACGTAAAATAGTTGGAAAAAAATAGGCTAGATCTGTTCCAGTTGCCTGTCGAAGTTTCGTAATGGTATCGCTGCCTTTCTAGCCTAACTAGCAATAGGCCTATCAGTATATCAATATAACGTCAGAGTAGGGCAAAACATCTGACCAAATAATGAATGTTTATATTCGTGGAGTGGTACAAATGTCATTCGGTGAATGATGAAAGGCTATATTTCAACTTGGCTTTGCCTCGTATAACCTTTCATCATTCACCTCATGGTATTATTTGTACAATTCCACTTATAAACATTCATTATTTGTACAATATTTTAAAAATAATATAGTATGTTTGCCTAATTCCAAGTATGATTTTAATGTTTTGGTTCTGAATTTGAGAACTTGCACTTGTTAGGCATATTCTATCAATTTAGTAAATGTTATTTGGTTCCACTGGATAGGTTAAGTAAGGGTACCTGTATGTAGTTGTTTCATCTCTCAATTCCTATTAGACAATGTCAAAAAATAGCAATAATATTGTTTATAAGAGTCGTATTTTTGTGGATACATATTGTTCTGTAAGACATTTGACCGGTAACTCTATACCATACTGTTTTTAACTTTTTTTTAGTTTTTTTCCAAGTTTGCGTCATCTCACAATTCTATTACTAGTCCTACATTCAACGTAAGTATGCGATCCATCTTGTATGTACTTTCAGTAAGGTTATGTAGACCAAAAAAACGTTGAGGTTAATGACTGATTGAGAATGAATATATACAAGACCATGTTTGTATTTTGTAGAACATAGTTGATCGTCGAATATTTAGAGAAAACCCAAGTTGGAAATTAGTTGACTCACATGAGTTCTGTGGTACACGGATAACCGTAAGCGAGCAGATGTTCTTGGGACCTGTTCAAGGCGCTTGATCCCTTGATCGCTTGATGTGAATTCCGTATTTCGCCATCATGGGCCTATCTCCAATTGTGGTAGCTAGGCTTAACAGCATATAGGTAAACACAGGAAATTAAACAAAACATAATAATTTGCTATAATTCAGCAGTTGTTTTTGTAATGTGCATAGTGAGATTACTGTATACAACATTCTATTTTTAATGAAACACACAAAGTTTCTGAAACGTGTTCAGGGAAATTAGAAAGATCCCTTCCCGCTTCAAATGTGTTCATTCAATGCGATGAAGGTTATATGCATCATTACACGGCTCTAGACATGAGATTTGATGAAATATTTGCACGTTTGAAGATAAACAAGAAATATTTCATACAAAAAACGCCGACTTTTTGACGTAAAAGTTTTAAATAATGTCTATTATCTATTTATTAATTTAAGAAACAGTGATTTTTAATCAATTACTTAAAAAATAAATAATAAATCAAATCAGTAGTAGCCATTTTGTGTAACGATAAATAATATTGTCTGAAATGCCGTATTTAATTATAAAATAGGACCTATCAAGTATAAATACATAAAATTGGATTGGATTCTGGTTTCCTTCTGTAGTTGATTTATATCAACCATTTGATTTTTATTTCAGAGTCAAAGTCCGTAGCCTATGTCAAATAATCCTAAAACTAAACTATATAGGCCTTGTACTGTATTTTTCATATTCGGTAGTAGTGAAGTGACCCACATCCCAACATTCCAGTAAACAAAATGTCTAAACTCACTATTCAAACAATTCTTATACTATAGGCCTACACAGCATTCGCCAACAATATTTACCATAGAGGGAGGATGGTTTGACCCCATTATTTAATGATAAATTGTGTTGACAGCCAAACGAAAACATTGATTATTCAACAGGTCTTACTATGACTATTGTCTGCATACATCTTATAGACTCTCTTCGGCCAGACGTGCTTTGGAGTTTACGCATGCCCATGCGCAATTTTTCAGACTTCGTAAACTAGTATAAGCTTTCACGTGATACAGTTTCCTAATGTATCCGTCCTCTTGAATATAACTGTGCGGCGCGAAACACATTTTTATTTCAACTAAAAATGTCTATACATTTTGTTGAGTTATTTATGCCTAGTCCTCGTATGTGTGTATTTGGCAATGCCTTAAATTTAAATAGACATAATTGTTTTCATCATGCATGGAATGGTCCCAAGATGATGTTTCAAGAGAGTGTCGCCACTCAATTTTCATGACAGCGCCCCCTCTTTAAATTGCGTTTGAAGTAATACTGAAAATTAGAAGTTAATGGATTTTGTACTGAAAATGCTTTTTATATGACAGTGAAGTGACCTTTAAAAAATGACGGGGATTTTTATAGGCCTACTGAATTTTCATTTAAAATAATTTTGTAATGAAAATACGGTTAATGCGACAGTGAAATGATGTTTTACATAAATTTTGTACTGAAAAAATCATTATCATCGTCGTCGTTGTCGTCGTCATCAACAGCAAGAACAACATTTGCTTACCATCGAATATGTGTTCCTAATGTATCATAATTTCCTTGTTGTTGGCAGTCAAATATAAGTACTGATCAATTAGAAGAGATTAACATTTTGTTTGTAAATTAAGGTTGTTATACCGGGAGTGACTAAGGGCGTTCATGATTATTACGCATCATGTCACTTAATCCACTGTTACCATAGAAACCATTGTATCTGTAGAGTCCACAACCGTTATCTTTTAAATAATTGAATTAACAATTAACAATAATGCAGCTGTTTTAATTTGTAAGTTTAAAAAAAATGAAAGAAATATGGAAAGATGATTCTGGTGAGAATGGTGTTCATTGAATATGAATGAGTATGAACCGAGTAATTGTGTTGTGGAATAAAACCACACATAGACAATTTATTTAGCGTTTGCTTAGGGCGCTAGTTCGTAGTACAGTTTGCGCGTGATTATTTTTCTGTAAAAGATTTTAAAAAAATACTATAGTCTATCAATCGTTTAAGTTTATTTATTATACCTATATAGGGTTAATTACAATCATTAGATTGTTCATACCAGATAATTCACGATTTTAGAAATGGTAAAAGCATAATTATTCCTCCCATGTTGTGGAGATAGTCATCATCATTCATGTTTATTCAAAATGTTTCCCTTATGCTTTACTGTAGGCCTACGCTTCAAAGCGAACTGCTAATATATAGATATATCATTCCCACCATTATCCTGTACTTAATAATAATTAAAAGTATCGTTGACACAATTATTGAAAGATAATCATTTTGAATTTTACGATAATATATTCAGATTAATTAATTAATTAATTAAACATGTTTTTTTTTATAAATATTGATAAAATAAAAATATAAAATCATATATATATATAAATGTGTTTATTATATAAAAGTATCTCTTCGGAGATCCCGCCTCGTGAATAAAAATACTGAAAGATGAGGTCGTATCAATTTGATCTCTGGTGCGCCTGCGTACAACTGAGGACTAGTGCTGTTCCGCCGTACCACCACGCCGAGAATGTTAAAGAGTCGCTATCCAATCGAGTTTGAACAATACCATGAAAGCCCCAATGGTCTAATGGTTAGAACTTTTTCTCATTCTCACAGATTTCCTCATCTTTATCGTTTCAAATTAATTAATTAAATTTCAGTATATCACCGGGGGGTTTCGAATTAATGTTCATTGCCTAATATATATATAAATATTAAATAATGATCAATGTAATATTTCTGTTTTGTTTTCTTTGTATTAGCAGCAATATGAGAAAGGTTGACCCGAAACCACCTGGATAAAATAGAAAATTATACGAAAAGAAAATAATCAGCCTATGCACACTCTGGCCAATAATCGCTCTGGTTGGAAAACTTTTTATTAAAAAGGTATCCAGAAATGCACCAATGATTGCTTATGAGTTCACACTCTAATAACATCAAGACTGGATTGTTGCTGATGCAATCCTCTATGGTATTCCTGTCAATTGATTGGAGAAGCTCCAATTATGTTGAACACGGCAGCTCGTCTAGTTTCAAGTATCTCGAGACAAGAAAACGAATGTTTGCACTGGTTTTTGACAGACGCATCATTTTTTAGATTATGCTTTTAGGCGCTGAAAAAAAGGCTTAACCATTATATAAGTTGCGTTCACTAAGGAATAAAACTTTGCTATCAATTCCAACATCACTGCTCAAGACACATGTTGATAGAACCTTCTGTATTTTGCGGCCCCAAGTTAAAGTCAGTACCATCTAGCATTTAAGAAACAACCTCCATTTCAACAGAAAATGAAAATGCTATCTAGCTCCGCCTTTTTTGTTAGTTTTGTATATAATGTTAGACAGGATAGTTAGATGCTCACAACGTTATGACACTTAAATTTAGATTAAAGAGATAATTGGAGAAAATGACAATGCTGATGATGATAATGATGCTGCTAAGGATGATAATGATGATGAAATATCAATATTATTGTGAGTGACGGTGAGTGGCCGAGCGGTTAAGACAGTGGAACCGTAATTACGTGCCATATAACATCGGCAAGGGTTCGTGGCTCACTCGCTCCATGGTTCTGGTGGTAGAACGAGTCTTCTCGGATAAGGAATATAAACCGTAGGTCCAGTGTACACATAGCTCATGCGCACTTTAAAGAACCTAGTACATCTTTCGAGACGAGTAGGGGGTTACCCCGGTGTACTAGTCCACACAAACACAGCCACTGTCACGCACAGCCACTGTGCAAATTGGGACTGGACCGTTTTAGAGGTGTTTACCACCTGTTGGTCCAGATCCTTCACTAACTGTGTTAGTGAGAAGTCGAATAAATAAATAAATTATTATTTTTAGTAATGATAACGATGAATTAAGGTAGATAAAGATTAAGTGTGTTTTCGCATTATTAACATAGGCCTAATCAAAGCAATACTCTAACATATCTATTTTGCGTCCTTTCCCGCAGGAACCCGACCTTCTGTTTCGAATCAGACTAAGGCCGTGCCAAGCCGATAATCAAA